>NW_027592414.1:0-54943 GCF_964213995.1 Mustelus asterias
GGGGGGCATCAACCTCTGCTTTATAACAGATTGGGGGCTCGGGTTCGGGCTATGACTAGTCCTCGATCTTTACTTGTTGTCGCTTAAATCAAAAGTGGGGAAATGGTTCTTAAAATTGCTAAAGAGATTCTGGGGGTCGAAGATGCTTCCCAAATTTGCCAAGGAAGCTTAGAAAGACAGAAAAAGACGACACTTGTAGAATTAGCAAACAGGCTAAAAGTGGGTTTAACCAGGGATAATAAGAAAGCTGAAATTGTAACGGAGTTATCCAATCATTTAGGCATATCAGAGAAACAGTCAAGTGCAGTGGAGTTAGAAAAAAAATAAATTGCAAATGAGACAATTGGAGCTAGAAAGTGAACTGAAAAGGCTGGAGTCAGAGAAAGAAGAAAGAGAAAGATTGTTCGAGTTGGAAAAGATGACGTTGGAACTTGAAGCAAAAAGACTTCAAATGACTGAAGTAAAAGTGCAAGATAGAAGTGATGATGGGCAAACTCATCGTGGCCAACCGCCTGGTGGGGATACATACAAATATGTCCAAACATTAGCAAAATTTGATGAAAAAGATGCAGAAGTCTTTTTCATTTCCTTTGAGAAATTGGCGACACAGATGAAATGGCCAGAAGAGGTGTGGGTAACGTTAATTCAGACCAAAGTTGGTAAGCAGGGCTACTGAGGTGTTTGCAGCGCTGTCAGAGGAGGTGTCAGGAAAATATGAAGAAGTAAAGAAGGTTGTTTTGAGTGCCTATGAATTAGTATCGAGACAACGGTTCAGAAATGTAAGAAAGGAACCAGGTCAGACTTATATCGAGTTTGAAAGAATTAAACAGAGCAACTTCAATAGATGGGTGGGAGCATTAAAGATAGAAAAGATATATGAGGTTATTAGAGATATTATTCTGCTGGAGGGGTTTAGAAACTCATTTCCAGAAGTGATAAGAACACATGTTGAGGAACAGAAAGTTAAAACAGTGAGAAGAGCTGCAGAGATGGCAGATGAATACACATTACTGCATAAATTGACATCTAGCTTCCAACAGCAATTTCATTCCATGAGGGATAGAAATTGGGAAAGAGGGAGATCCTTCAATGAAAAACAAAAATGTAGATCACATTGGGAACAGTTTACCACCTGTGATAAAAGAAACCCAAGAAGGTGGAAAAGAGGTGAAAGACCTCGGGTGTTTTCACTGTAATAAGGTCGGACACACTAAGTCACAGTGCTGATGGCTTAAGAAAGGCACTGGGAAAAAGGATGTGGTAAAAGAGGCTCAACCAGTGGGATTAGCTAAGGCAGTGAGGGAAATTCCAGAGAGGTCGAGGAGCTAAAGGAGAGTGCACAGCCTCGGCACAGGCTGGATAGTAAGATAGCGTCTGATCTTTTCAAAGACTTTACCTGTGTGGGTAAGATTTACTCAGGTAGAACAGGAGGAGTAGGTAAAGAAGTTAAAATATTGAGAGATATGGGAGCTAGTCTGTCTCCAATAGTAAGAGGTGAAAATATTTGCACTCCTGAAATATTGCCCGAGAGAGTGGTAATCTGTGGAATAAATGGAGAGAGGAGTATGTCCCCTGTGTAAGATAAGGCTAGAAAGTCCAATCAAGACTGGGTAAGTGATAGTGGGAGTGATGGAAAACTTGGCTATTCCAGGAATACAGGTTATCCTTGGAAATGATATCGCTGGTTCACAGGAGGAACTGATGCTCATTGTAGTGGAAAAGCCAAAAGAAAACCAGGGAACTGAGGAGTTAAAAGAAAAATACCCTGGAATTTTTCCAGATCGTGTGGTGACAAGATCCCACAGCCATTAGTTAAAACAGGAGTGGGAGAACAAAAGAGAAAGATGAAGGAATTGAGGTCCAGCTAGCTGACACTCTGATGAGATGGTAAAGGAAAGACCTAAGCAGGTAGAGGATCAAGCAGAGGTGTCTAGCTCTAAAAGATTAATGGAGTTATAACAAAAAAATGAGGTGATAAAGGATTTATATCATAAAGCCGACTCGGAAAAGGAATCAGAGTGTATTCCAGAATGCTATTACCTTAATAGTAAAATCTTAAGGTGAAAATAGAGACCTTGGCAAGTTAGTGCAGATGAGAAATAGGCAGAAGTTCATCAGACTGTGTTGCTGGTAGAATACAGACAGGAAGTATTGTGGGTAGCACAAGAGTTACCTGTAGGAGGTCATCTAGGGGTGAAGAAGATTCAGGCTAAGATACAGAAGCATTTCTATTGGCCTGGACTACATAAAGATGTGATTGAATCTTGTCGCACCTGTCATATGTATCAGATGGTAGGAAAGCCACAGGCAGTGATAAAACCAGCACCTTTGATGCCACTTCTCGCATTTGAAGAACCTTTTACACGGGTTATCATTGATTGTGTAGGTCCCCTCTCTAAAACCAGAAGTGGGAACCAGTATTTTTTTAACCATAATGAAAGTGTCTACCAGGTTTCCAGACGCAATTCCATTATGGAATGTCAAGGCAAAAAAGGTTGTGGGGGATTTGCTTGCTTTCTTTACCCGTTATGGATTTCCCAGGGAGATTCAGTCAAACGAAGGGTCCAATTTTACTGCTAAATTATTTAAGAGAGGCAAGGACTGATTAGGGACAGTCAGCATGGCTTTGTGAGTGGAAAATCATGTCTCACAGATTTGATTGAGTGTTTTTGAAGGGGTAACCAAGAAGGTAGATGAGGGCAGTGCAGTTGATGTTGTCTACATGGACTTTAGCAAGGCCTTTGACAAGGTATCGCACGGTAGGTTGTTGCATAAAGTTAAATCTCACAGGATCCGGGGTGAGGTAGCTAAATGGATACAACATTGGCTTGATGACAGAAGCCAACGGGTGGTTGTAGAGGTTGTGGTTGTTTTTCAAACTGGAGACCTGTGGCCAGCGGTGTGCCTCAGGGATCAGTGCTGGGTCCACTGTTATTTGTCATTTATATTAATGGTTTGGATGAGAATATAGGAGGCATGGTTAGTAAGTTTGCAGATGACACCAAGATTGGTGGCATAGTGGACAGTGAAGAAGGTAATCTCGGATTGCAATGGAATCTTGATCAATTGGGCCAATGGGCTGACGAATGGCAGATGGAGTTTAATTTTGATAAATGCGAGGTAATGCATTTTGGTTGATCGAACCAGGGCAGGACTTACTCAGTTAATGGTAGGGCGTTGGGGAGAGTTACAGAACAAAGATCTACGTCCTTGAAAGTGGAGTCACAGGTGGACAGAGTGGTGAAGAAGGCATTCAGCATGCTTGGTTTCATTGGTCAGAACATTGAATATAGGAGTTGGGATGTCTTGTTGAAGTTGTACAAGACATTTGTAAGGCCACACTTGGAATACTGTGTACAGTTCTGGTCACCCTATTATAGAAAGGATATTATTAGACTAGAAAGAGTGCAGGAGAGATTTACTAGGATGCTACCGGGACTTGATGGTTTGAGTTATAAGGAGAGGCTGGATAGACTGGGACTTTTTTCTCTGGAGCGTAGAAGGCTGAGGGATGATCTTATAGCGGTCTATAAAATAATGAGGGGCATAGATCAGCTAGATAGTGTGGTAAACCACTGTTATCTGTGGTGGTTAACCACTGTTAGTATTTATTATTACCTGCGTATGTGGCACATCCCTGTTGGTTCCGCCCAAGACTCCTCCCCCTGGTCCGGGTATAAAGGCGGTGGCTCCTCCCCCTAGCCTTCAGTACAGACCAGATCACCAACAGGGATGGCTCCAAGTTCTTGCTAATAAAAGCCTATTTGACTTGCTCACAACTAGTCTTGACTCGATTGATAGTGCATCAGAAAGTCAGTATCTTTTCCCAAAGATAGGGGAGTCTAAAACTAGAGGGAATAGGTCTAAGGGGAGAGATACATAAGGGTCCAGAGGGGCAATTTTTTCACACAGAAGGTGGTGAGTGTCTGGAACAAGTTGCCAGAGGTAGTAATAGAGGCGGGTACAATTTTGTCTTTTAAAAAGCATTTAGTAAGCTACATGGGTAAGATGGGTATAGAGGGATATGGGCCAAACATGGGCAATTGGGATTAGCTTAGGGGTTTAAAATAGCATGAATTCAAAAACTCTGCTTCCACCACCATTTCAAGAGAGACTTCCAAAGACACTGAACCCCCAGAGAGAAAATGTTTCACCTTATCTCCATTTTAAACGGGTGACCACTTACTTTTTAACAGTGAGTCTCTAGTTCTACGTTCTCCCACAAGAGGAAACATCCTCTCCACATCCACCCTGTCAACACCCCCTCAGGATCTTATCTGTTTCAATCAAGTCGCCTCTTATTCTTCGAAACTCCAGCGGATACAAGGTTCACCTCTCCAAACCTTGCTCAAAACACCACCCACCCATTCCTGGTATGAGTCCAGTAAACATTCTCCGAACTGTTTCCAATGCATTTACACCCTTCCTGAAATAAATAAACAAGAGGAAACATTCTCCCACTATCAAAAACTTTTCATAATTTTAAAGATCCTATTAGTGATGGTATGGATCATCGCTTATCCCGCCACCAGCGTCACAGATTGTTGGTTCGCTTATCTCATTGCCATTTATGGGAGCTTGCTGTGCACATGACACGTTCCTCCCTGTTTCAGAACAGTGAGCATGCCTTCCCTGGCTGTGAGGTTGGTAGGGACGGCCTGAGGTCCTCAGTAATCAGGAGTTATGTTGAGCCGAGAGTGAGACTGCGGGTGGCAATGCAACTGAATACCAGGAGATGGCAGAGGCGGACAAGGCTAGTTTGAGGATGGAATTGCAAGGCCAGGAGCTGGGGGGAGACACAATCCTGACAGTAAAATGCTTCAGCGGAACTGAAGAAAGAAAGAGGACCTTTTAAGTATTAACATATTTGCTCACTTAAACAACTCTCCATTTCTGACATAATCTCTCTCTAACCCACTTTGAATCATAGAATCCCTACAGTGCAGAAGGCGGCCATTCAACCCATCGAGTCTGCACTGACAACAATCCCACCCAGGCCCTATCCCCGTAACCCCATGTATTTACCCTAGCTAATCCCCCTGACACTAAGGGGCAATTTAGCATGCTTAATCCACCTTACTCGCACATCTTTGGGCTGTGGGAGGAAACCGGAGCACCCGGAGGAAACCCATGCCGACATGGGGAGAACCTACAAACTCCACACAGACAGTGACCCAAGGCCAGAATTGAACCCAGGTCTCTGGAACTATGAGGCAGCAGTGCTAACCACTGTGCCACCGTGCCACCCATGGTACGGTGAGGTTGGGAGTGTGTTAATCTTATTTGAATGGCAGCTTCAATACAGCTTGTCTTTCATTCTCAATAAACACATGTACCATTTCCTGGAATCCTTTGCAGTGTAATTAAGAATGTGCATTTTGTTGCGTTAAATCCTGTTTCCATTTGTTCATTCTGCTCCAGATAGTTTTGAGTGCAGTTGCTAACTGTGGTGATTAACACTCAGTAAGCTTGCAATTATTGGTGCTGGGGAAATGGGAAACTTTCCCCGTTTCAAATACCCAGAGTACTGACTGGGGGGAATGGAGGGGCAATCTCACTCACTCGATTTGGGGGTGCTTCAGGGGGCTCACACTCTTAACTCCATTTCGGTCGGCTGTGGTTTCAGTCCCACTCCAGAGGCTTGGGTGCAAAAGGCGAGATTGGAGCTGCTGCATCTTGGACGAGACAGTAAAGGGAGGCCATGTATCTGCCCTCTCAGGTGGCATTCTCTTTGGAAGAGTCATCCGGGGAACTTCTAGCCAAGCCCTGAACCAACATCGCAAAAACCTGGTCATCTGCTGGCTGTTTTGTGGGATCTTGCCATGCCCAAATGAGTGACTGTCTTCCTTACATGATAATAGTGGCGACACTTCAAAAGTACGTTGCTGATGGTGGGTGTCCTGATGTTATGAAAGGTGTTGTGTAAAGAGACACCTGACAGTGTTATTCCAACCCTGTCTTGGGTCAGGGAGAAGCGAGGTGAGGATGTTCTAAAGATATTGATGACCCACCATTCTTCCCCACTGAGATATTCAATCGGGTGGCACAGTGGTTAGCACTGCTGCCTCACAGTGCCAGGGACCCGAGTTCGATTCTCGGCTTGGGTGACTGTCTGTGTGGAGTCTGCATGTTCTCCCCGTGTCTGCGTGGGTTTCCTCTGGATGCTCTGGTTTTCTCCCACATCTGAAAGATGTGCTGCTTCGGTGCATTGGCCGTGCTAAATTCTCCCTCAGTGTACCCGAACGGGTGCCAGAGTGTGGCGACTCGGGGATTTTCACAGTAACTTCATTGCAGTGTTAATGTAAGCACGCTTGTGACACTAATAAATAAACATTAAACAGATTTTAGGACAACAGACCGATGCTCTTTCTCTCCTCTTAGAGGTGCTGACCTGTGCTCCGGTCACAAGTGTTGGCAACAATTGGTTCCTTGCTGAAAGTGTGGTTTTTATGAGTGAGGTCAGACAGCGGGCCCTATTTTACCATTTTGATTCTCAGTGCTGGACGGGGGGGACTTGAAACTGGGAGTGTTTCAGATCCGACTTTTAGACCCATTCTCAGGCGCCTCCATACACACTCTGCCTGCAAAAATATCAGCGATTCCGAATTGCGCTGAAGAAGTCTGTGGGTGGGGCTTAATGCGCCTGAAACCCTGCAACTCCGATCAGTGCTTCCAACTGCGCCTGCGCAGTAAAAAAAACCTGATAGAATGCCCCTCCCCACCACATCCCTCCCGAGCCGGGTAATGCCTGCCCTGGCGGTCCTAATCGTGGCCATTGCCGGGCCTTGGTAAAGGGGGAACCGGCACAAAGGCAGGCGTGGTTTGCGCTACTCGCCTGACTTTACCAAGTTTTCGCAACAGGCGAAAACGGGCGCAACGCGATGGTAGAATCGGGCCCAGCATGTATTGCCAGGCAATTTGACTGTGAGAGGTATCGCAGTCTGGCCCTGTGCATACCCAACACACACTCTCGCTGTTAGTTAGAGACTGCTGGCTGATTTTATTTACTGCTCCCTGAGCCAGAGGTTCCTGAGGGTAGATGTGTGTAACTGAGCGAGTTAGAATCGTCACGACACAGAAAGGGACCATTGAGTTAGTGCCAGCTCTCTGTCGAACAATCCAGTCAGTCCCACTCCCCCGCTCTATCCCCGTCTCCCCACAAGTTTATCTTCCCCCAAGTGCCCATCCAATTTCCTTTTGAAATCTTTCATTATATCTGATTTCACCCCGTTCCTCATTTTACTCCCTGCACACCTTGCCCGAAACCTCATCTCTGTCTCCTTCAGTCCTTGTACCCTCAGCTAACGGCAATAGCTTTTCTTTGTCCACTTGATCTAAACCTTGTACACCCTTGGCAAATCTCCTCTCAATCTCCTTCACTCCAAGGAGAACAACCCCAACTTCTCCAACCTAACCCTGTAGCTAAAATCCTCCCCATCCCTGGCACCATTCTGATAAATCTCCCTCTTCACTGTCACAAGGACCCTCACACCCTTCCTAAAGCGACCAGAACTCAGTGCAGTCTTCTAATTGGTGCTTAACCCAAGCTTTATACAGGTTCAGCATAACTTCCCTACTTTTGTCCTCAGTGCCTCTAATAATGAAGCCCAAGATGCTTTGCGAACCGCTCTCAATATGTCCAGCCACCTTGAAAGATGCACACGAACCCACAAGTGTCTCTGTCCCTGCTCACTCTCCGGATTTCTGCCATTAAGGAATATCCAAAAAATCTCTTCTTTCCAATACAACTTCTATTTGTTCCTTCCACCTTCCTCCCTGGTTCTGTACGTGCTTAAAAACAGTTCATCATCAACAACTTCTTGTTCTATTATATAGAATTACATCAAATGTACGAGATCCTGTGGCACAGTGGGTTGGTGTCCCTGCCTCTGATCCAGAAGCTCCGGGTTCGAGTCCCACCCCAGGACTTGATGTCCAAGGAAGGTGAGTTCATAATGCGGCCATTTGGTAGTAAAAGCCACTAGCTTTCGGAGCGCTGCTCCTTCGTCAGGTGAGTGGGAGATCTCCTCAGAAACAGGGCACATAAAGACTCAAACTCAATTTACAGAATAATGGTAATCTTAAAGGTACAGACATTGTGAGAGGAGAGAGCGTTAAGCACAGGTTAAAGAGATGTGTATTGTCTCCAGACAGGACAGTTAGTGAGATTTTGCAAGTCATGGGGGTTACAGGTAGTGTGACATGAACCCAAGATCCCGGTTGAGGCCGTCCGCATGTGTGTGGAACATGGCGATCACTCTCTGCTCAGCGACTCTGCGTTGTCGTGAAGACCACCTTGGAGAGCGCTTACCCGAAGATCAGAGGCTGAATGCCCGTGACCGCTGAAGTGTTCCCCAACAGGAAGAGAACACTCTTGCCTGGTGAAGTGGACCTCTTCACCGCACAGGACCTTCAACTGATGCTATACACTAGATACATCGATGACATTTTCTTCCTTTAGACTCATGGTGAACAATCACTGAAACAACTATATGATGACATCAACAAGTTCCATCCCACCATCAGACTCACCATGGACTACTCTCCAGAATCGGTTGCATTCTTGGACATACGCATCTCCATCAAGGATGGTCACCTCAGCACCTCACTGTACCGCAAGCCCACAGATAACCTCACGATGCTCCACTTCTCCAGCTTCCACCCTAAACACGTTAACGAAGCCATCCCCTATGGACAAGCCCTCCGTATACACAGGATCTGCTCAGATGAGGAGGATCGCAACAGACACCTCCAGACGCTGAAAGATGCCCTCATAAGAACAGGATATGGCGCTCGACTCATCGATCGATAGTTCCAACGCGCCACAGCGAAAAATCGCACCAACCTCCTCAGAAGACAAACACGAGACACGGCAGACAAAGTACCCTTCATCGTCCAGTACTTCCCCGGAGCGGAGAAGCTATGACATCTTCTCCAGAGCCTTCAACATGTCATTGATGAAGACAAACATCTCACCAAGGCCATCCCCACACCCCTACTTCTTGCCTTCAAACAACAGCACAACCACAAACAGACCATTGTCCGCAGCAAACTACCCAGCCTTCAGGAGAACAGTGACCACGACACCACACAACCCTGCCACAGCAACCTCTGCAAGACGTGCCGGATCATCGACATGGATGCCATCATCTCACGTGAGAGCACCATCCACCAGGTACACGGTAAATACACTTGCAACTCGACCAACGTTGTCTACCTCCATACACTGCAGGAAAGGATGCCCCGAGACATGGTACATTGGGGAGACCATGCAGACGCTACGACAACAGATGAATGAACACCGCTCGACAATCACCAGGCAAGAGTGTTCTCTTCCTGTTGGGGAACACTTCAGCAGTCACGGGCATTCGGCCTCTGATCTTCGAGTAAGCGTTCTCCAAGGCAGCCTTCACGACATGCGACAGCGCAGAGTCTCTGAGCAGAGACTGATAGCCAAGTTCCGCACACATGAGGACGGCCTCAACCAGGATCTTGGGTTCATGTCACACTATCTGTAATCCACGACTTGCCTGTGCTTGCAAAATCTCACTAACTGTCCTGTCTGGAGACAATATACATCTCTTTAACCTGTGCTTAACCCTCCCTCCACTCACATTGTCTGTATCTTTGAGACTTGATTACCTGTAAAGACTCGCATTCCAACCATTATTTTGTAAATTGAGTTTGTGTCTTTATATGCCCTGTTTGTGAACAGAACTCCCACTCACCTGATGAAGGAGCAGCGCTCCGAAAGCTAGTGGCTTTTGCTACCAAATAAACCTGTTGGACTTTAACCTGGTGTTGTGAGACTTCTTGCTGCACTCTTAAAGTGCCATATTCTCCTCTTAAAGGGACAGCTCCCTCCAGGGGAACACATTTCAATAACTGCTGCTTTAATACTAACTTATATTTCTTCTCCCATTGCTCTTCTCTGTTGTATATCATTCCAAACATTTAAAATCCAGATGTGTAATTTAAAAGAGACTTATATTGGGCACATTTCCCAACACCAAGTCTCACTTTCCACCGAGGAGGAGGCCATTCGGTCCCTCGAGTCTGTTCCATCATTCAGCTAATTCATGACTGATCTGGGTCACCTACCTTGAATCTGTTAATACCCTTTGCCTGGAGAAAATTAATCAACCACAGTGAGGCCAGCACTGGATGAGGCTGGGAGCCATATGTCTCCCTTTGGAACGCTCCACCCCACTGTGGACTGTGGATGCTCACTCGATGAGCATAGTCCAGGCAGAAATCAATAGGACTTTGGGTGCCAAAGGAGATGGGGATAATGCAGGGAGGTGGAGTTGAGGTAGATGATTAGTCATGATCTTATTGAATGGCAGGACAGGCTTGAGGGCCCGAATGGTCTACACTAGCTCCGATTGAGAGAGCTGTATGCCCTTGAAGAAGTGAAACCAATCAAGGCACTGTTTTGTTTTTAAATCTTTTTGAGTCCAAAGTGACTGAATTATTCTGCCACCTTGTCTCTGTCACTTCTCTGGGCTAATCCCATGATCCAGGAATGTCTCCTTTGGTTAATGTTGTCCCTTGTACTTCTACCTGACAGGGGAGTTGGCACTTCCTCCACAGCAGATATGGCGGATTGGCAGTCACACTTTCGGAATAAAGATGAGGAGGATCCAGAGGAGGCAGAGGAAAACGAAGGTAGGTCAAATGTGAACCCGAGGTTTACAACGGCACGGTGGCACAGTGGTTAGCACTGCTGCCTCACAGCGCCAGGGACCCGGGTTCAATTCCCGGCTTAGGTCACTGTGTAGAGTTTGCACATTCCCCCCGTGTCTGTGTAGGTTTCCTCTGGGTCCTCTGGTTTCCTCCCACAGTCCAAAGATGTGCGAGTTAGATGTATTGTCCATGCTAAATTGCACCTCAGTGTCAGGGGGGCTAGCTAGGGTAAATGCATGGGGATAGGGCCTGGTGGGATTGTGGTCAGAGCAGACTTGATAGAACATAGAACAGTACAGCACAGAACAGGCCCTTCAGCCCACGATGTTGTGCCGAGCTTTATCTGAAACCAAGATCAAGCTATCCCACTCCCTATCATCCTGGTGTGCTCCATGTGCCTATCCAATAACTGTTTAAATGTTCCTAAAGTGTCTGACTCCACTATCACTGCAGGCAGTCCATTCCACACCCCAACCACTCTCTGCGTAAAGAACCTACCTCGGACATCCTTCCTATATCTCCCACCATGAACCCTATCGTTATGCCCCCTTGTAATAGCTCCATCCACCCGAGGAAATAGTCTTTGAACGTTCACTCTATCTATCCCCTTCATCATTTTATAAACCTCTATTAAGTCTCCCCTCAACCTCCTCCGCTCCAGAGAGAACAACCCTAGATCCCTCAACCTTTCCTCATAAGACCTACCCCCCAAACCAGGCAGCATCCTGGTAAATCTCCTTTGCACTCTTTCCAGCGCTTCCACATCCTTCTTATAGTGAGGTGATCAGAACTGCACACAATATTCCAAATGTGGTCTCACCAAGGTCCTGTACAGTTGCAGCATAACCCCACGGCTCTTAAACTCCAACCCCCTGTTAATAAACGCTAACACACTATAGGCCTTCTTCACAGCTCTATCCACTTGAGTGGCAACCTTCAGAGATATGTGGATATGGACCCCAAGATCTCTCTGTTCCTCCACAGTCTTCAGAACCCTACCTTTGACCTGATGGGCCAAATGGCCTCCTTCTGCACTGTAGGATTCTACGATTCTAACATGCTGTACACCTCTAGATAATAAGAACATTCGAGGCTGATGAGACGGGTTTTTGATAGGAGAGAGAAACAGGCAGGGAAGTGGAGTTAAGGCCACAATCAAATCAGCCTTGATCTCATTGAATGGTGGAGCATTCCTGTTCCTATTTATTATGTTTAAGTACAACACACTGCGCACGTTTTGATAATTCTAATCCTGACCTGAAACCATAGCCTCGCCAGTGCTTCACCCAGATGTTATATAGGGTGGCACAGTGGTTAGCACTACTGCTTCACAGCGCCAGGGATCCGTGTTTGACTCTCGGCTTGGGTGACTGTGCGGAGTCTGCACATTCTCCCCGTGTCTGTGTGGGTTTCCTCCAGGTGCTCCAGTTTCCTCCGGAAAGATGTGCTGGTTAGGTGCATTGGTCCTCTGGTTCTTGATCCTTCCACCAATGGGAACAGTTTCTCCCTCTTGACTCTGTCCAGATCCCTCGTGATTTTGAACTTTTCCAAGGAAAACAGTTCCAACTTCTCCAATCTATCCACATAACTGAAGTCCCTCATCCCTGGAACCACCTGGACCTTTTCTGAAGCCGTCATATCTTTCCTAAATTGCAATCTCCAGAATTGGACGCAATACTCCAGTTGATGCTGGACCAGTGTTTTGTAAAAATTCATTTTCACTCCCTTGCTGTTGTACTCTGTGCTGTTATTTATAAAGACCAAGATCCCATGTGCCTTTTTATCCACTTTCTCAACTTGTCCTGCCACCTTCAGTGATTTATGCACATATACACCCAGGTCTCTCTGCTCCAGCACCCACTTTAGAATTGTTTGTTTTATTTTATATTGTGTCCTATGCATTCTTCCAACCAAAATGAATCAGAAAGAGGCTATTCGGCCCATCGAGTCTGCACCGACCACAATCCCACCCAGGCCCTACCCCCACATCCCTACATATTTACCCACTACTCCCTCTAACCTACGCATCTCAGGACACTAAGGGCAATTTTTAGCATGGCCAATCAACCTAACCCGCACATCTTTGGACTATGGGAGGAAACCGGAGCACCCGGAGGAAACCCACGCAGACACGAGGAGAATGTGCAAACTCCACACAGATAGTGACCCAAGCCGGGAATCGAACCCAGGTCCCTGGAGCTGTGAAGCAGCAGTGCTAACCACTGTGCTACCGTGCCGAATCATTTTGCGTTTCTCAGCATTACATTTAATCTGATACTTGTCCATTCCATCAGCCCCGTCTTTGTCCTCTTCAAGTTTAACACTATCTCCCTGACAGTTCACAGTACTTCCAAGTCTTTCTTAATTCAATTTTTGCAAACACATTTCCAGCTTCATGACAGGTGGCACAGTGAAGGTATTCCTCCCATGTGACTCAGCCACAACTTCAGAAAGATCTGAATCCTTTCTCTCTCCACAGACACTGCCAGACCTGCTGAATTTTTCCAGCATTTTCCATTTTTATTTCAGATTTCCAGCATCCCCAGTTATTTGATTTTATTAGATGAGTAAAACGCTATCATTAAGAAACCCACCAACGCCTCTATTTTCTGAGGAGACTAAGGAAATACAACTGGAAGAATGCTTTCGATGATGCATCTGTAGGTGTTGGTGAGAGTCGTATGTCCGCAGATAGAAAGCATCCTTTCTGGTTGTATCACAGCTTGGTATGGGCTCCTGCTCTGCCCAAAACCGCAAGGAACTACAAAAGGTCGTGAAGGTAGCCCAATCCATCACACAAACCAGCCTCCCATCCATTGACTCTGTCTACACTTCCCGCTGCCTTGGCAAAGCAGCCAGCATAATTAAGGACCCCACGCACCCCGGACATTCTCTCTTCCACCTTCTCCCATCGGGAAAAAGATGCAAAAGTCTGAGATCATAGTACCAACCGACTCAAAAACAGTTTCTTAGGATCATAGAATCCTACAGTGCAGGAGGAGGCCATTTGTCCCATCGAGCCCGCACCGCCAACTATCCCACCCAGGCCCTATCCCCGTAACCCCACATATTTACCCTGCTAATCCCCCTGACACTAAGGGACAATTTAGTATAGCCAATCAACCTAACCCGCACATCATTGGACTGTGGGAGGAAACCCACGCAGACACGGGGAAAATGTGCAGACTCCACACAGACTTTCACCCAAGCCGGGAATTGAACCCGGGTCCCTGGCGCTGTGAGGCAGCAGTGCTAATCACTGTGCCACCGTGCACCCCTGCTACCATCAGACTTTTGAATGGACCTACCTCGCATTAAGTTGATATTTCTCTTCACCCGAGCTCTGACTAACACTACATTCTGCACTCTCTCCTTTCCTTCTCTATGAATGGTATATTTTGTCTATATAGCGTGCAAGAAACTATACTTTTCACTGTATACTAATCCACGTGACAATAAATCAAATCAAACCAGGGTGACACCCTCCCCCCCAACCCCTGCAGTCTTTCCGGGGCCTTCTCTGAGTGATGTCACTGCGGTTCTAGCGGTTAGAAGGTGTTGAGCCACAGCTATCGATTTTTTTTTACAAAAGAGAATGTATTACATCCACTCACAGAGATGCCCAGCTGTTACAAACACCATAAATCCCTCCTAATACAAAGAAGCGTGTAGTGGTTGGAGAATGATCACAACCTGCGATTACTCAGTTTTGTCACTGGCCGCTCTTTTCTATCAGTTAAGGTTGTGACGTGTTGATTTATGTTTCAGAGGACGTTCGATACGCAGGCAGGGACAGCTTAGTCTTCCTCATTGATGCTTCGGAGGCCATGTTTGAAATGAATGGTGAGGCCACTTCAGCATTCGACATGACTATTCAGGTAAGAGGAGACCAGTGACAGTGCTGTAGGTGACAGTCGTTAAGTATGTTCAGGGCTGAGGTAGACAGATTTTTAATCAGTCAGGGAATCGAGGGTCTTGGGGATAAGGCGGGAAAGTGGAGTTGAGGATTATCACATCAGATCAGTCATGATCTCATTGAATGGTGGAACAGACTCGATGGGCTGAATGGCCTCCTTCTGTTCCTATGCCTGATACTCTAATGGTCCTATAAAACCTGTCTCTCCCTCACATCTCTGAGAGACACACACACAGTCCCTCTTCTTGAAAACATTCAAGGCACATTTTTACCTCAAAAAAGGTTTTTGAAATTTGTCCTGATGTTTTTCAAAAATACTGTGAAGAAAATCTACCGTGCAAAAGGGACAGCACGGTGGCACAGTGGTTAGCACTGCTGCTTCACAGTGCCAGGGACCCAGGGTCGATTCCCGGCTTGGGTCACTGTCTGTGGAGTTTGCATGTTATCCCTGTGTCTGTGTGTGCTGAGTGTTTTAAGAACATAAGAACAAAAGAAATAGGAGCAGGAGTAGGCCATCTAGCCCCTCAAGCCGGCCCCGCCATTCAGTAAGATCATGGCTGATCTGATAGTGGTTTAGTTCCACTGACCCACCCACTCCCCATAACCCTTAATTCCCTTCTTGATCAGAAATCTATCTACCTGTGACTTAAACATATTTAATGAGGTAGCCTCCACTGCTTCAATGGGCAGAGATTCCCTACCCTCTGAGAGAAGAAGTTCCTCCTCAACTCTGTCCTAAACTGACTCCCCCTTATTTTGAGGCTGTGTCCTCTAGTTCTTGTTTCCTTTCTAAGTGGAAAGAATCTCTCTGCCTCTACCCTCTCTAGCCCCTTCATTATCTTATATGTCTCTATAAGATCTCCCCTCAGCCTTCTAAACTCCCAACGAGTACAGGCCCAATCGACTCAATCTCTCCTCATAAGCTAACCCCCTCATCTCCGGTATCAACCTGGTCAACCTTCTCTGTACTCCCTCCAAGGCCAATACATCCTTCCGCAAAGGTCGGTTAATAGTGCTGCTGACTGATTAGACTCTCTCTACTTGCAGTGTGTCCACAGGGTTTACACCAGTAAGATTATTAGCAGCGACCGTGACCTTCTGGCTGTCGTGTTCTTCGGGACTCAGAAGCACAAGAACTCTGTTGACTTCAAGCATGTTTATGTCCTCCACGACTTGGACACACCAGGCAAGTTTATCCCCCAGATCTGGAGCAAGTCCGTTTAAACTCGGTGTGGGGTATGTCCCTCCCTTGGGACTCTGCTCTGTGCACGTTGTGGTGTAGGTACGCAGCTGGGAGCAGTAAAGTGACAATAACCAGGCAATCTGATTCAGTGATGTTGATTGAGAAGTAACTATTGGCCGGAATACTGGGAATACACTTCAGAAGTATTGACTGTAAAGCGTTTTGGGACATCTGGGATTGGGAAAGGCCCTATATCAATGCAATTGGTGCTTTTTGGTTGCACTTTTCACATTTACCCACCGTTTTCTCATTGGATCACTGATATGAAGAGCAGGCAACAGGCATGATGGACTGAATCCTCATCATAGAATCCTACAGTGCAGAAAGAGGCCATTTGAGCCAGTACTGACAACAATCCCAGGCCCTATCCCCGCAACCCCATGTCTTTACCCTGCTAATCCCCTGACACTAAGGGTTAATTTAGCATGGCCATTCCACCTAACTGTACGTCTTTCAGACTGTGGGAGGAAACCAGAGCACCCAGAAGAAACCCACGGGGAGAATGTGCAGACTCCACGCAGACAATGACCTGAGGCCGGAATTGAACCCGGGCCCCTGGCGCAGTGAGATGGCAGTGCTATCCACTGTGCCACCCGTGGCACCATGTATGTAAAATTCGATATTTCCTTGATCCCATTTCCTTTGTACCTCTGTCCAGTTGGATTAACATCCTTTCTGCCTCAACCACAAAACTTGAAAATAAATTTCACATGTTTACAACTCACAATTCTCCAGGACTTGTCTGAACCACAGGAACGGAATGAACATTCTGCTAATAAGAATAGTCTCTATGAAATTCCAGATTAAATGCCCATTCTTGGACCTAATTGCTAATTACCGCAATCTCAGCCCGTCCAGAGCCGCTAAGCGGACGGCTCAAGTCCAGATGAGATTCTGTTTCCATGGAGCAGAACATGTGTCTCCTCGAGCCTACTTCCACTGGAGGTGTGGGGAACTCTGGCTGGCATGAGGCACCATTTTGCAGGACAGCTCAGACTGAGGTTCAAAACGCACAAGTTCTTGGATGCATTGTTTTGAGGTCCTGGTGGAATAGAAATATTGTGGTTACAAATGCAGGTCAGATGCTGGGAACTCTGCGGGGAGTAACTCACCTTCTGACTCCCCCAATATCTGTCCACCATCTACAGGGCACAAGTCAGGAGTGTAATGGAATACCCACTTGCCCGGATGAGTGCGGCTCGAACAACACGCAAGAAACTCGACACCATCCAGGACAAAGCGGTCCACTTGATTGGCATCACATCTACCACCTTCAACACTCTCACTCTCCTCCACCGAGTGGCAGCCGTGTGTACCATCTGTAAGATGCTCTGCAGCAACTCACCTAAGGCTCCTTCAACAGGATAAAGTAGACGTGGAGCGGATGCTTCTGCCGGTGGGGCATTCTAGGACGAGAGGTCATAGTCTTAGGATAAGGGGCAGCAAATTTAAAACAGAGTTGAGGAGAAACTACTTCTCCCAAAGGCTTGTGAAACTCTGGAATTCGCTGCCCCAAAGTGCGGCAGATGCTGGGACAGTGAGTAAAATTAAGGAGGAGTTAGACAGATTTTTAATTGGGAATGGGTTGAAAGGTTATGGGGAGAAGGCAGGAAAATGGGGATGAGGAGCATATCAGCCATGATTGAATGGCGGAGCAGACCCGATGGGCCAAATGGCCTAATTCTGCTCCTATATCTTATCAACTTATGAACAGCACCTTCCAAACCCATGACTTCTACCATCTAGAAGGAAAAAGGCAGCACATATCTTGGCACTCCGCCACCTGCAAGTTCCCCTTCAAGCCACTCACCATCCTGACTTGGAAATATATCAGCTGTTCCTTCACTGTCACTGGGTCAAAATCCTGGAAGTTCCTCCCTAACAGCACTGTGGGTGTGCCTACACCACAGGGACTGCAGCGGTTCAAGATGGCGGCTCACCACCTACTTTCTCGAGGGCAATAAGAGATGGTCTAGCCAGCAACGCCCACATCCTATAAAAGAAAAATTAAAAAGCCAAGAGGAGGAGGAGAGTTCTAGCCCCAGGATCCTTAAGTTTGAAAGTGTAAGAGCAGGTTTCTGAGGCCTCTGTCCCTAATAGGTCATCATCCTGTATCTATGTAAAAAGAACATGGGCCATTTCCTGTTTTTTATTCATTTGTGGGACACGGGCGTCGCTGGCTGGCCAGCATTTATTGCCCATCCCTAGTTGCCCTTGGAGGGCAGTTGAGAGTCAACCACATTGCTGTGGCTCTGGAGTCACATGTAGGCCAGACCAGGTAAGGACGGCAGATTTCCTTCCCTAAAGGACATTAGTGAACCAGATAGGTTTTTCTGACAATCGACCATGGTTCATGGTCATCAGTGGATTCTTAATTCCAGATTTAAAAAAAATTGAATTCAAATTCCACCGTCTGCCGTGGCGCCATTCGAACCCGGGTCCCCGGAACATTAGCTGAGTTTCTGGGTTAAGAGTCTAGCGATAATACCACTGGACCATCGCCTCCCCTGGTGTGTTTAATAGATTGATGTTCTAATCTGACTCTCTCTGTCTGGGCTCAGGTGCTAAGCGAGTACTGGAGTTGGACCAGTATGAGGGGGAGAAGGGGAACAAGTCCTTCAAGAAGAACATAGGCCACAGTGCCGATGACTCGTTGAGTGATGCTCTCTGGGTCTGCTCCAATCTCTTCAGTGACGTCACGCTGAAACTGAGCCACAAGCGCATCATGCTGTTCACCAACAATGACAACCCACATGCTAAAGACAGCTCCAAAGCACGACTGACCAGAACAAAGGCCAATGACCTGCGAGAGACAGGTAGGCAAACCACTGTTACCATCAAGCATTTGTCAGCGACTGGTTCAAAGATGTTGAATCACAAAGTCCTCACTTAAGATTGCAGTTGCATTGCCGTGAAGTGCAACTTTATGTGAAACAACTTTAAACAAATCAGGTTTTCCCATTAAAACCAATGTAAAAGCTGTCTTTAGAGTCTAGGACATTTCTCAATATGATAACCTGTGAGTGAAAATATTTAACGTTGCTGAATTACTATAGCGGTCGATGAAATAACTTTTGAAATGAAATCAATTTAAAGATATAAATATACTTCGCTCCGGTTTTCTGCCCATCATGCTTGCCGAATCTCCCACGTGCCACACATTCCACTCGCTGACCCTCCCTGTCGTTGCCCCTCCAGCTCCCCGCCTCTTCCACTCCCTCACCTTTCCTCTTGCTACCAGCCCTCTGGCTTATGGCCGCCGCCCCCCCCTCCGATCCTTGACCCTCTGGGTCACTGCAGACCCTCTTCCTCAGCTTGTCACCTGAGAGCAGAGATTTCAGAGGGTTATCGGACTGGGGTGCAGGTCGCAGAGACGGGGAGGGCTGAGGCAATGGATGGATTTGACAAGATTGAAAATAGTGCTTCGCACAAAATTGGAGCGTAAGTAGGCCATTTGGCCCCTCCCGCCTGCTGTGCCGTTCAATGAGATCATGCCTTCATAGAAATCATAGAAACCCTACAGTGCAGAAGGAGGCCATTTGGCCCATCGAGTCTGCACCGACCACAATCCCACCCAGGTCCTACCCCCACATATTTACCCGCAAATCCCTCTAACCTACGCATCTTAGGACTCTAAGGGGCAATTTTAGCATGGCCAATCAACCTAACCCGCACATCTTTGGACTGTGGGAGGAAACCGGAGCACCCGGAGGAAACCCACGCAGACACGAGGAGAATGTGCAAACTCCACGCAGACAGTGACCCGAGCCGGGAATCGAACCCGGGACCCTGGATCTGTGAAGCTGCAGTGCTGACCACTGCGCTACCGTGCCGCCCTTGTACGTTTGTATTTCAAATTCCACATTCCTATCTACCCACAATAATCTTTGATTCCCTCGCCTAACAAGAATCTCTCTACCTCTGCCTTAAAGATTTTCAGTGACCCCCCATTGTCTTCTGAGACAGAGGCCGGAATTTTACCGGCACGCCTGCCCTGATTCCAGGGGTGGGTGAGGCTCGGAGAACGGCATACTCCGTTAGCCTCGGGCGGGATCGTGCGAACCTCGAGCGGACGTGCCAGTAAATTCCGGCCAGAGAGTTCCAAAGTCATGCAACCCTCTGAAAGAAAACAATTCTCTCCATCTCTGTCCTAAAAGGGCAACCACTAATTTCAAAACAGAGCCCACTCGTTCTGGACTCTCCCACAAGAAGAAACATCCTTTCCATGCCCACCTTGTCCAGACTGTTCAGGATCTCAGTTACTTCAATCAAGTCACCCCTCACCCTTCTAAACTCCAGTGGAAACAAGCCCAGTCTGCCCAACCTTTTCCCATAAGATAAACCGCTCGTTCCAGCTACCGATCCAGCAAACCCCCTCTGAAACGTCTCCAACTCATTTACACACTTCCTTAGAATCCCATGGAATCCCTACAGTGCAGAAGGAGGCCATTTGGTCCATCAAGCCTGCACCAACCACAATTGCACACGGGCCCTATTCCTGTAACCCCACATATTTACCCTGCTAATGCGCCTGACATTAGGGACAATTTAGCATAGCCAATCAACCGAACCTGCACGTCTTTGGAGTGTGGGAGGAAACCGGAGCACCCGGAGGAAACCCACGCAGACACGGGGAGAAAGTGCAAACTCCACAGACAGTGACCCAAAGCTGGAATTGAACCCGGGGGTTCGTGGCGCTGTGAGGTAGCAGTGCTAACCGCTGTGCCACCATACCTTCAATAAGACAAAAACTGCACACAGTATTTGAGATGCGGTCTCACCAATGCCCTGTGTAACTGAAGCATACCATCCTTACTTTTGTGTTCAATTCCTTTTGTAATAAGGAATAACATTCTATTAGCCTTCTCATTTACATGCTGTACCTGCATACTAACTTTTCGTGATTCAAGCACAGGAACACCTAGATCCCTCTGCACCTCGGCATTCTGCAATTATTCTCCATTTAAGTAATGCTGATTTTTTTATTCTTCCTGCTAAAGTGAACAACTTCACATTTTCCCACATTATACTCCATCTGCCAGATTTTTGCCCACTCAACCTATCTGTATTCATCTGCAAACTCACGTCCCCTTCACAACATACTTTCCTATCTATCATTGTACTGTCTGCAAATGTATCTCCCATGTCTTTGCTTCCCTCATCTAAGCCATTGATGTAAAAGGTTGAGGCCCCAGCACAGACCTCTACAAGACTCTGCTCATGACCTCCTGCCCTGCCAATCAGACAAAGACCCATTTATACATACTCTCTGTTTTCTGCCAGCCAGCCAGTCTTCTATCTAGGCTCAAATGTTACCCCCTACATCGTGAGCTTTTATTTTTCACAATAATCTTTGATGCTTATCAAATGCTTATGAGAGGCATGGACGGTGTGGATAGTCAGATGCTCTTTTCTAGGGTAGGAAAGTCAGGTACTAGGAGACATAGGTTTAAAGTGCATGGGGGAAAAGTTTAGAGGAGATGTGCCGAGGCAATTTTTTTTACACAGAAGGTGATGAATGTCTGGAACGCGCTGCCCGGGGAGGTGGTGGGAGCGGGTACGATTGCGGCATTTACGGGGCAACTAGACGAATACATGAATAGGATGGGAATGGAAGGATACGGGCTCCGTAAGTGCATACGGTTTTAGTTTAGACAGGCATCATGATCGGCGCAAGCTTGGAGGGCCGAAGAGCCTGTTCCTGTGCTGTACTTTTCTTTGTTCTTCTTGCTTTGCTTTCTGGAAATTGAAGTACAGCACATCTACAGGTTCCCCTTTATCCACAGTATA
The DNA here is from genome assembly GCF_964213995.1 of Mustelus asterias. Taxonomy (NCBI): domain Eukaryota; kingdom Metazoa; phylum Chordata; class Chondrichthyes; order Carcharhiniformes; family Triakidae; genus Mustelus; species Mustelus asterias. The sequence continues at coordinate 21,636 of NW_027592414.1, forward strand.
TGGTACTCCTTCAAAGAATGCCATTAAGTTGGCTAAACATAATTTCCCTTTCACAAAATCATGCTGACTTTTCCCAATTACCTTGGGATTTTATAAGTGTCCAGCTATAGCCTCCTTCATAGAATCATAGAAACCCTACAACACAAAAAGAAGCCATTCGGCCCATCGAGTCTGCACCGACCACAATCCCACCCAGGCCGTACCCCCACATCCCTACATATTTACCCACTAATCCCTCTAACCTACGCATCTCAGGACACTAAGGGCAATTTTAGCATGGCCAATCAACCTAACCCGCGCATCTTTGGACTTAACAATCAATTCTAACAATTTTCCCACGGCAGATGTCAAGCTAACTGGCCTATAATTTCCTGTTTTTGGCCTCCCTCCCTTCTTGAATAGAGGGGTTATATTTGCCACTTTCCAATTTGATGGAAACTTTCCAGAATCTAGAGAATTTTGCAAAATTAACACCAATGTATCTACCACCTCATTTGTTCAAGACCCTAGGATGAAGTCTATCAGGACCCGGAGACTTGCCAGCCTTAGCTCCATCAGTTTGCTCAAACCACTTCTCTAATGATTGTAATTTCACCAAGTTCCTCTCCCCTTTCCACCTCCAGATTTACAGATATTTCTGGAATGTTTATGTATCCTCTCCAGTGAAGACAAAATCCAAATATGTGTTCATTTTGTTGGCCATCTTCCTATTATCTACGATTGTCTACCCATTGGGGGACGTGGTGGCACAGTGGTTAGCACTGCTGCCTCACAGCACCAGAGACCCGGTTTGATTCCCGGCTTGGGTGACAGCCTGTGTGGAGTCTGCATGTTCTCCTCATGTCTGCGTGGGTTTCCTCCGGGTGCTCCGGTTTCCTCCCACAGTCCAAAGATGTGCAGGTTAGATGGATTGGCCATGCTAAATTGCCCCTTAGTGTCCAAAAATGTGTAGAATCATAGAATCCCTATAGTGCAGGAGGAGACCATTCGGCCCATTGAGTCTTCACTGACAATCCCACCCAGGCCCTATCCCCATAACCTTATGTATTTACCCAGCTAATTCCCCTGATACTGTAGGTTAGGTGGATTAGCCATGGTCAATGCATGGGGTTACAGGGATAAATCGATTGGGTGGACCTGAGTAAGATGTTTTTTCGGAGAGTCGGTGCAGACTCAATGGGCTGAATGGTCTCCTCCTGCACTGTAGGGATTCTATGGTTCATTCTCACTCTCTAGAGGACTCACTTAACTTGCTAATTTCCTGTTTAAACACCTGTAGAAACACATGCTATAAGTTTTCACATTTCTAGCCATCTTCCTCTCATAGTCTAATTTCTTTCTCCTGATTAACCTTTGGTCATTCTCTGCTGTTCTTCACATTCTAACCAATCCTCTGGCCTGCAGTTATATGCTTAAGTTTGACAGTTTCCTTAACTTCTTTAGTTAACCACAGAAGTGGGTCCTCCCCCTCCAAATCTTTTTAATACTAGAAATTTGCTTATTCAGAATATTCTGAAATAGCCCCTTAAATGTCTGCCACTGCTTGTCTATTGATCTGTCCCCTAGCCTAATCTCCCAGTTCATTTAGCTAGCACAACTTTCATGCCCACATAGTTGCCTTTATTTAAGTTTAAAATACTAGCCTTAGGCCCACTCTTCTCCCTTTCAAACTATTCAGTCGTGTTGAAGCAGAGTTAGACAGTGTAGTGGCCAGACCAGTGTTGTACTGTGCATTGGAGCTTCATCGAACAACCCCTTCACTGCTTCCACTGTCCTGATTGTCACCTGAAGCGTGGTTCTGTAGGGATGGCCAGAAGGCTGTTTCCAACATGGGTTGGTGTCCTGCCAGCCAGCATCTAAAGGGAAAGGGTAACTAAAGGGAAGGGTAAGACCTGCAGTCCACGCCAGCTTGCCCTGTGACGTGATGGTACGAAGACCGGAACTAAACACTTCTTCCTCTCTTTCCTCATTCTATCCCTCCACCCCCCCCCGCCCCCCACCCCCCTCCCCCCCGCCCCTTCCCCCACAGTCACCGACATAGTCTGCTAATCAAGGCAAATAAACAGGCCCAAAGTCAAACCCGTCAGGCAACCAAAACCAGTCTAGGAGATCACAGATCAAATCTGATTTTTTGTACTTCACAATCTTTACCCTCGTCAAGAACTGGGTCTAGCTCCAACTTAAAGAATCTGAGAAACGTTGCAGGGAAAATTGCTGATCATTTTTGTCAAAAGACTGGGCGGAATTTTCCCGTCCCGCCCACCACGGGAATCGTAGCGAGCGGGACATGGAGCCTGGGGGGTGAGCGTGGCTTTAAAATCCCGCCCATTATCTCGCGAGCAATAATAACAGAAGCTTTGCCTATTGCTGCTATGCTGTGAATGGCGTGTCTTTGTCTCTGCCCTTGTCTGTGTACAGGTATCATCCTTGACCTGATGCATCTGAAGAAGCCTGGTGGGTTTGACATGTCTCTCTTTTACTGCGACATTGTCAGTGTATCAGAGGATGGGGATGCAGCTGTGCAAGGCGAGGGGTCAGCCAGGTTGGACGATCTGCTTCGGAAAGTGTGGGACAAGGACTACAAGAAGAGGACCGTCACCAGGTCAGCAGTCACTCAGAGTAGCACCGCGTCTCCTGGGTCCTCGGAGAGTTACTAATGTACTCCCTGCGGACCTTGGCAGACAGAACGTCCGTGTTCATGCACACAATCTGCTCAAATGTACGGACGATCTTCATTGATTAGGCACTCAGGGCATGTTTCCACTCGCAGGGAAGAGCGAAACCAGAAGCCGTCAACACCAGGTAGTGACCAGGCCAGGAATGCAGGAGAAATTTCTTTACCCAGAGAATGATGGGAATGTGGAACTTGGCTACCACAGGGTTGTAATGAATGGTGTAGCTGCGTTTAGGGAGAAGCTGGATGAGCATGAGAGAGAAAATCATTGGCCGGTTACGCTGATAACGCGAAAGGGAGAGGGGAGGGAGAAAGTTCATAGGAAGCGGAAATACTGGCATGCAGCTGTTGGGCTGAATGGCCTGTTTCTCTGCTGCATCTCTTATGTTGAAACATCATAAAGTGCATCATGTTCCTTTGACAGGAATCGGCCATACAAAGAATTGAGTACAGCACAGGAACAGGCCCTTCAGCCCTCCAAGTCTGCGTCTGGACACAGGATGCCTTTCTAAACTAAAGACCTTTTGTCTCTACGCGGTCCGTATCCCTCCATTCCCGGCCTATTCATGTATCTGTTAAACGTTGCTATTGTATCTGCTTCTACCACCTCCTCTGGCAGTGAGTTCCAGGCACTTACCACCCTCTGTGTAAAAAAACTTGCCTCTCACATCTCCTTTAAACTTTCCCCCTTTTGCCTTAAACCTCTGTCCCCTAGTAATTGACATTTCTACCCTGGGAAAAAGACTCTGACTATCCATTCTATCCACGCCTCTCATAATCTTGTAGACTTCTATCAGGTCGCCCCTCAGCCTCTGACGTTCAAATGAAAACAAATCAAGTTTGTCCAATCTCTCCTCATAGCTGATACACTCCAAACCAGGCAACATCCTGGTAAACTTTTAATGTGGCGATCAGAACTGTATGCAATATTCCAAACATGCCCTAACTAAAGCTCTATACAGCTGCAACTTGACCTGCCAATTTTTGCACCCTATGGCCCAACCGATGAAGGCAAGCATGCCATACGCCATCTTGACCACCTTATCCACTTGTGTTGCCACTTTCAGGGAACTGTGGACCTGTACGCCCAGATCCCTCTGCATGTTAATGCTTCTAAGGGTCCTGCCATTTACTGTGTATTTCCGTACTGCATTGGACCTTTCAAAATGCATCATCTTTGATTTGATTTGATTTATTATTGTCACATGTATTGGTATACAGTGAAAAGTATTGTTTCTTGCGCACTATACCGACAACGCATACCATTCATAGAGAAGGAAAGGAGAGAGTGAAAAATGTTTCAGCCATAGCTAGGATGTAGAGAAATATCAACTTAATGCAAGGTAGGTCCATTCAAAAGTCTGATGGCAGCAGGGAAGAAGCTGTTCTCGAGTCAGTTGGTACGTGACCGTATCTTTTGGTGGAAGAGAGAATGTCCGGGGTGTGTGGGGTCCTTGATTATGCTGACTGCTTTGCTGAGGCAGCGGGAAGTATAGACAGAGTCAATGGATGGGAGGCTGGTTTGCGTGATGGATTGGGCTACATTCACAACCTTTTGTAGTTTCTTGTGGTCTTGGGCAGAGCAGGATCCATACCAAGCTGTGATACAACCAGAAAGAATGCTTTCTATGGTGTATCTGTAAAAGTTGGTGAGAGTCGTAGTGGACATAGCAAATTTCCTTTGTCTTCTGAGAAAACAGAGGCGCATTCGTCTGGATTAAATTCCATCTTAGTCATGATGTGGAGATGCCGGTGTTGGGCTGGGGTGAACACAGTAAGAGTTTTAACAACACCAGGTTAAAGTCCAACAGGTTTATTTGGTAGCAAACACCATTAGCTTTCGGAGCGCTGCTCCTTCGTCAGATGGAGTGGAAATGTGCTCTCAACCAGGGCACAGAGACACAAAATCAAGTTACAGAATACTGAGTAGAATGCGATTCCCTACAACCAACCAGATCTTAAAGATACCGACAATGTGAGTGGAGGGAGCATTAAGCGCAGGTTAAAGAGATGTGTATTGTCTCCAGACAGGACAGCCAGTGAGATTCTGCAAGTCCAGGAGGCAAACTGTGGGGGTTACTGATAATGTGACATAAATCCAACATCCCGGTTTAGGCCGTCCTCATGTGTGCGGAACTTGGCTATCAGTTTCTGCTCAGCGACTCTGCGCTGTCGTGTGTCATGAAGGCCGCCTTGGGGAACGCTTACCTGAAGATCAGAGGCTGAATGCCCCTGACTGCTGAAGTGCTCCCCCACAGGAAGAGAACAGTCTTGCCTGGTGATTGTCGAGCGGTGTTCATTCATCCGTTGTCGTAGCGTCTGCTAAGGCTTTCCCAATGTACCATGCCTCGGGACATCCTTTCCTGCAGCGTATCAGGGAGACAACGTTGGCCGAGTTGCAAGAGTAGGTACCGTGTACCTGGAGACTGTCTGTATACAATACACATCTCTTTAACCTGTGCTTAATGCTCCCTCCACCCACATTGTCTGTATCTTTAAGATCTGGTTGGTTGTAGGGATTCGCATTCTAATCAGTATTCTGTAACTTGATCTTTGTGTCTCTGTGCCCTGTTTGAGAGCACATTTCCACTCCATCTGATGAAGGAGCAGCGCTCCGAAAGCTAATGGTGTTTGCTACCAAATAAACCTGTTGGACTTTAACCTGGTGTTGTTAAAACTCTTATTAAATTCCATCTGCCCTTTCTCCGCCCAAGTCTATCCAGACTATCTATATCCTGCTGCATCCTCTGACAATCCTCCTCACAAACATTGGTAAACATAGCAACTATTTTCCACACACACTTGAACAGTGAGATAATGACCAGATCTGTTTTTTGGAGGTTAATTTGACAGGACAGAGCTTCCCTGCTCTCCAAAGTAAAGTTTATTTATTAGTCACAAGTAAGGCTTACATTAACACTGCAATGAAGTTACTGTGAAATTCCCCTTGTTGCCACAGCCTGTTCGGGTCAATGCACCCTAACCAGCACATCTTTCAGAACGTGGGAGGAAACCGGAGCACCCGGAGGAAACCCACGCAGACACAAGGAGAATGTGTAAACTCTACACAGACAGTGCCCCGAGCCGGGAATCGAACCCGGGTCCCAGGCGCTGTGAAGCAGCAGTGCTAACCACTGTGCCACCGTGCCATCCTCCATGTGGTGCTGTGGGATCTTTTACATCCAACTGACCAAGTCGTCAGGACCTTGGCTTAAACCCCACCGCCCCCCATCCCTAAACTGCCGCCTTCTTCAACCGCTTAATGTGCATCAGAATGTCTTTGAGTTTCAGCCCCTGTTAAACTCTCTGTTCCGGTGCCGCTTGTATTTGATGTCCTGTTTTTTTTTTGTTTTGTTTTGGCCAGGCTGAACCTGAAGCTGGGAGAAGGCGTGGAACTTTCAATCGGAGTTTACAATCTCGTGCGGTGTGCCAGGAAACCCAGTGCCGTCCGCCTGTACCGAGAAAGCAACGAGCCCGTCAAAACCAAAACCCGCTGGTTTAACGGGGCGACGGGCAGTCTGCTCCTGCCCAGCGACACCAAGAAGGCCCAGGTAAAGGACGGTGAACCTATACCGTGCTGAATTAAAACGTCAACTCCTGCCTGACCAAAGGCAAAACACTGCGGATGCTGGTAATCTGAAATACAAACAGAAAATGCTCTTTCTTAATTCATGAACGAGATGTGAGTTATTGTGCATCCCTAATTGCCCTCGAGAAGGCGATGATGAGGCGTTTTCTACACCTGCTGCACTCTGCGGTGTGAAGGCACATCCACAGTGCAGTTTCATCATGACTTTTGACACAACTGAGTGGCTTTCTAAGTCAATCAGAGGGTAGTTGAGAGTCAGCCATGCGGTTCTGGATCCTCAGACAGGCCAGACCGGATAAGGACGGCAGATTTCCTTCTCTAAAGAGCATTAATGAACCAGATGGGTTTTTAACAACAATCGGGTAATTTCATGATCACAGACTAATTTCCCCTTTATTATACAGCTCTGGCGAAGGGTCATCCAGACTCGAAACATTGGCTCTTTTCTCTATTCACAGATGCTGCCAAACCTGCTGAGATTTTCCAGCATCTTCTCTTTTTCTCCCCCAGTTGCTGTGGTGTGGTTTGAACTCGTGCCTCTAGATCGATGGCATGGTGGCACAGTAGGTTAGCACTGCTGACTCACAGCACCAGGGACCCGGGTTCGATTCCTGGTTTGGGTCACTGTCTATCTGGAGTTTGCACGTTCTCCCCGTGTCTGCGTGGGTTTCCTCCGGGTGCTCCGGTTTCCTGCCACAGTCCAAAGATGTGCGGTTTAGGTGGATTGGCCATGCTAAATTGCCCCTTTAGTATCAGGTGGACTAGCTAGGGTAGATGCATAGGTTTATGAGGACAGGGCTTGGGTGGGATTGTGGTCGGTGCAGACTTGATGGAATGAATGGCCTCCTTCTGCACTGTAGGGATTCTCTGATTCTATCATTAGTCAAAACCTCTGAATTACTCATCTAGTAACAGAACTCCCCTTTTATTGTATCCCTTGTGCGTACTGTACAGAGAGAAACAAGAGTTAATGTTTTAGGTTGGTTGGCTAAGGTTACTGGGGAGAATTTAAACTAGATAGGTTGGGGGGAGGGGAGCTAGAAGAGTTGACTAGGATCAAGGAACTAATTGATGGGGTGGAGGATGCAGGGGTAAGGGGAATTACAAAATTAATGGTAGAGGAGAGAGTGCAAGTGAATGAAGGCGGTAATTTAGATAAGGGAGTAGAGGGAGAGGGTGTTCGCGACTCATCAAAGCGGGTCCAGATAAAAGCTGGAATAAGGACACTTTGCCTGAATGCACGAAGCATTCGGAACAAGGTAAATGAGTTGATGGTGCAAATCAGCACAAGTGGGTACGATCTAGTGGCCATTACAGAAACGTGGCTGAAAGGTGACCAGGACTGGGAGATGAATATCCAGGGGTATCAGGCGTTTAGGAAGAATAGACAGGAAGGAAAAGGTGGTGGGGTCGCGCTATTAATAAGAGATAATATCAGGGTAGTACTGAGGGATGACATAGGCTCTGAGGAACAAAACGTGGAATCATTATGGGTAGAGATGAGGAATAGTAGAGGGAGAAAGACACTAGTAGGTGTGGTATATAGGCCCCCAAATAATAATGTTGAGGTAGGGAGGGCTATAAACAAGCAGATAAGGGATGCGTGTCAAAACGGAACGGCAATAATCATGGGGGACTTCAACATGCACATTGACTGGCAGACTCAAGTCGGTAAGGGTGGAATGGAGGAAGAGTTCTTAGAATGCTGTCGGGATAGTTTCCTTGAACAGCATGTTACGGAACCGACGAGGGAACGAGCTATTTTGGATCTGGTATTGTGTAACGAGGTAGGTAGAATTAAGGATCTTATTGTGAAGGACCCTCTTGGGTCTAGTGACCACAATATGGTCGAATTTCTGATTCAGATGGAAGAGGAGAAAGTTTGGTCCCAAACCAGTGTCCTCTGTTTGAACAGAGGGAAATATGATAGGATGAGGGATGAATTGGCTAAGGTAGACTGGGAGAGCAGGCTGGCAGGTAGGATAGCTGAGGAACAGTGGAGGATTTTTAAGGAGATCCTTTTCAGTTCTCAGCAAAAATATATTCCAGCAAAAAACAAGGATTGTAAGAAAAGGGAGAACCAGCCGTGGATAACGAAGGAAATAAAGGAGAGTATTAAAATAAAAACAGCTGCGTACAGAGTGGCCAAAAATAATGGAGAAACAAGTGATTGGGAAAAATTTAAGAAACAACAAAGAGAGACTAAGAAAGCGATAAAGAAAGGAAGGATAGACTATGAAGCTCGGCTAGCAATTAATATAAAAAATGATAGTAAAAGTTTTTATAAATATATAAAAAGGAATAGAGTGGCTAGAGTGAATGTTGGACCCTTGGAGGACGAGAGGGGGGAGTTAATAGTGGGAAATGAGGATATGGCTGAGTCTTTAAATAAGTTTTTTGTGTCGGTCTTCACGGTGGAGGACACAAATAGTTTGCCAAATATTAACGATAGAGGGTTGGCAGCAGGAGAAATACTTAATACCATTAATGTTACCAGAGAGGCAGTGCTGGGTAGACTAATGGGACTGAAGGTGGATAAGTCCCCGGGTCCGGATGGAATGCATCCCAGGGTATTGAAAGAAATGTCAGAGGTAATAGTGGATGCGTTAGTGATTATTTATCAAAACTCGTTGCATTCTGGGGTAGTGCCGGTTGATTGGAAAAAGGCTAATGTTACGCCGCTGTTTAAAAAAGGAAGGAGACAAAAGGCGGGTAACTATAGGCCGGTCAGCTTAACGTCTGTAGTAGGGAAAATGCTGGAATCCATTATTAAAGAGGAGATAGCAGGGCATCTGGATAGAAATGGTTCGATCAATCAGACGCAGCATGGATTCATGAGGGGAAAGTCGTGCTTGACGAACATGTTGGATTTTTATGAAGATGTGACTAGGGCGGTTGATGGAGGAGAACCGGTGGATGCGGTGTTTTTGGATTTCCAAAAGGCGTTTGATAAGGTGCCCCAGAAAAGGCTACTGAAGAAGATTAGGGCACACGGAGTTGGGGGTAGTGTGTTAAAGTGGATTGGGGACTGGCTATCCGACAGGAAGCAAAGAGTCGGAATAAATGGGTGTTTTTCCGGTTGGAGGAAGGTAACTAGTGGCGTGCCGCAGGGATCAGTACTCGGGCCGCAACTATTTACCATTTATATAGATGATCTGGAGGAGGGGACGGAGTGTAGGGTAACGAAGTTTGCAGACGACACAAAGATAAGTGGAAAAGTGAATCGTGTGGAGGACGGAGAAGATCTGCAGAGAGATTTGGACAGGCTGAGTGAGTGGGCGAGGATATGGCAAATGGAGTATAACGTTGAGAAATGCGAGGTTATACACTTTGGAGGAAATAATAACAAATGGGATTACTATCTCAATGGAAACAAATTAAAACATGCTACCGTGCAAAGGGACCTGGGGGTCCTTGTGCATGAGACGCAAAAGCCCAGTCTGCAGGTACAACAGGTGATCAAGAAGGCAAATGGGATGTTGGCCTATATTGCGAAGGGGATAGAATATAAAAGCAGGGATGTCTTGATGCACCTGTACAGGGCATTGGTGAGGCCGCAGCTGGAATACTGTGTGCAGTATTGGTCCCCTTATATGAGGAAGGATATATTGGCATTGGAGGGAGTGCAGAGAAGGTTCACCAGGTTGATACCGGAGATGAGGGGTTTGGATTATGAGGAGAGGCTGAGGAGATTGGGTTTGAACTCGTTGGAGTTTAGAAGGATGAGGGGGGATCTTATGGAGACTTATAAGATAATGCGGGGGCTGGATAGGGTGGAGGCGGAGAGATTCTTTCCACTTAGTAAGGAAGTTAAAACTAGAGGACACAGCCTCAAAATAAAGGGGGGTCGGTTTAAGACAGAGTTGAGGAGGAACTTCTTCTCCCAGAGGGTGGTGAATCTCTGGAATTCTCTGCCCACTGAGGTGGTGGAGGCTACCTCGCTGAATATGTTTAAAGCGCGGATGGATGGATTCCTGATCGGTAAGGGAATTAAGGGTTATGGGGATCAGGCGGGTAAGTGGTACTGATCCACGTCAGATCAGCCATGATCTTATTGAATGGCGGGGCAGGCTCGAGGGGCTAGATGGCCTACTCCTGCTCCTATTTCTTATGTTCTTATGTTCTTATGTTTCAGGTCGATGACTTTTCTTTACAACTAGCCCACGTTAGACATGCCACAGGGTTCAAACAGGTACAGAAGGAAGGTATGCACGGAGGGCTGGAAAGAGTGAAAGGGGAGGCAGCAGAGATTAAATAACAGAAGAGATAATGGTGCAAGGCAAAGATAGAATGGTAATGAGATGAGTAAATAAAGAAAAAAAGAACTTGTATTAATTAAAATAGCGCCTTCCACAACTTCAAGATGGCCCAAAGCACTTCACAGCCAATGAAGTACTTCTGAACTTTCCTGCAGACAAAAGGAATATGCCCAAGCCTTGCACCTGTTTTGAATTATCTGACAGCTTGATAAGCCTATAGCTCCTCATTGCTTTCTCCATGGCAAGACCTCGGCCAATCAGAGTCGACTTGTCAACCAATCAACACCCTTTTCTCCTGTGGTATAAATTGTCACAATTGTTTGAAATTTGACCTTCTGGGGTTTGTCCTGATGAGTGCAAGACAAAAAACTTCGACAACCTGTCTCCTTGTTCAGCATTGGTTTCGAAGTTTAGCCACTGCTGTAATGTAGGAATCTTTCTACTTACATTTGACTCTCTTCATCCCTTTCACAAATTGATTCCCTCCCTGTAACTTGCTTTTTTATTTTAAAATAAGGATCAGTACGAGGTATCATTTTTATTTTCTGCTCTGTCTGTAACTGATTACCTGTTTAAAGTTAAAAGTTTATTTATTAGTGTCACAAGTAAGGCTTACATTAACACTGCAGTGAAGTTACTGTGAAAATCCCCTAGTCGCCACACTCCGGCGCCTGTTCGGGTAACACTTAGGGAGAATTTAGCACGGCCAATGCACCCTAACCAGCACGTCTTTCGGACTGTGGAAGGAAACTGGAAGGCCCGGAGGAAACCCACGCAGACACGGGGGAGAACGTGCAGAGACTCCACACAGACAGTGACCCAAGCCGGGAATCGAACTCGCGTCCCTGGCGCTGTGAAGCAGCAGTGCTAACCACTGTGTCACCGTGCCGTCCCGTTTCTGGGATACGCATCACCCTTCTTCCAATGTCCTGAATATTTTGTACCATCGTAATCCAGACAGCCAGTGGGAAGAGGCTTCCATCCCTTTGCTCTTTTTATACCGAGATTAACTTTCCATTTTTCAGTCAGACCTTCACTGGATTAGCTCTTTGAAGAAGAGGCATACGGACCCGAAATGTTAACTCTGCTTCTCTCTCCGTGCACCTGCTGAGCTTTTCCAGCATTCTCTGTTTTTATTTCAGATTTCCAGCGTCCATAGTATTTTGCTTTCACTTCATTGAGTTTATCTGCTTGATGTGGTTACATGACCATCTATATTGATGGATTATTCCACAAAATATGTCCAGCCTAATGAACAGAGCGTGCTTGAGCGTCTGTGTTCTTTAACAAAATAACACAGAGGCTGTGTTACTCATGACGGTGATCGCTCATAACACACAGTGTGACCTAATCCAGAAGAGGACCGTTAGGGCGGCATGGTGGTTAGCACTGGTGCCTCACAGCGCCAGGGACGTGAGTTCGATTCCCGGCTTGGGTCACTGTCTGTGTGGAATCTGCACGTTCTCCCCGTGTCTGCGTGGGTTTCCTCCGGGTGCTCCGGTTTCCTCCCACACTCCAAAGATGTGCGGGTTAGGTTGATTGGCCATGATAAATTGCTCCTTAGTGTCAGGGGCACTATCAGGATAGATACATGGGGCTACAGGGATAGGGGCTGGGTGGGATTGTGGTCGGTACAAACTCAATGGACTGAATGGTCTCCTTCTGCACTGCAGGGATTCTATGATTGCCCATCCCGAGTTGCCCTTGAGAAGGTGGTGGTGAGCTTCCTTCTTGAAACGCTACAGTGCATGTGGTGTAGGTACACCCACTGTGCTGTTAGGGAGGGAGTTCAGGGATTTTGACCCAGCGACCGTGAAGGAACAGCCAATATATTTCCAAGTCGGAATAGTGAGTGGCTTGGAGGGGAACTTGTCGGTGATGGTGTTCCCAGGTACCTGCTGCCCTGGCCCTTCTAGATGGAAGTAGTTGTGGGTTTGGAAGGAGCTATTGAAGGAACCTTGGTCAGTTCCTGCAGTGCATCTTATCGATGGTACACACGGCAGCCAATGTGTCCGTGGTGGAGGAAGTGAATGCTTGTAGAAGGAGTGCCAGTCAAGCGGGCTGTTTTGTCCTGGATGGTGTCAAGCTTCATGAGTGTTGCTGGAGCTGCAAGTGGAGAGTACTCTATCACTCCTGACTTGTGCCTTGTAGATGGTGGACAGGCTTTGGGAGGGTCAGCGGGTGAGTACCTCGAAAGATGTTGCTCTTTCATATAATTTAAGCCTGTTCTTGTTCTTTTTGGTTCCCAGGTTTATGGACAGAGGCAGATTGTTCTGGAGAAAGAGGAAACCGAGGAATTGAAGAGATTTGATGGCCCAGGCTTGGTTCTCATTGGTTTCAAGCCATTGTCACTCTTAAAGAAGCACCACCACATCAGACCCCCACAGTTCATTTACCCAGATGAGATGCTGATAACAGGTAACCCTCAGCCGCTGTTACTGCTGCCCTTTGGCCAAGTGGGCATGGCTCTACCCAGGGTATTTATAGAGCACAGGGTCCAAACTTCATCCCCCTTCTCCTCAGTTAGCTGATGGTTCACAAGACAGATTCATGCAGATAATGATGGGAAACCCTGCAGTGGCAGCGAGAAGTGTTAAAACGTTAGGAGCTAATGTTCCAGCATGAAGGAATCCTACTGGAGAGAGAGAGAGTGACATTTTATATATTTACAATGCAGCCGTAATATCGAGCAGATGCAAATATGTTATCGGATAGAATACCCCTCCTCTAGAATCCCTCTACCCTAGAATACCCTGTATAGAATACCACTATCCTAAAATACCCTGTATAGAATACCCCTACTCTCGAATCCTTCTCTCCTAGAATACCCTGTCTAGAATCCCTCTACCCTAAATACCTTGTCTAGAATATCTCTATCCTGGAATACCCCATATAGAATACCTCTACCCTAGAATACCCCGTATAGAATACCTCTGTCCTAGAATACCCCATATAGAATCCCTCTATCCTAGAATACCCCGTATAGAATCCCTCTATCCTAGAATACCCCGTATAGAATACCTCTACCCTAGAATATCCCGTATAGAATACTTCTATCCTAAAATACCCTGAATAGAATACCTCTATCCTAGAATACCATGTATAGAATACCTCTATCCTAAATACCCTGAATAGAATCCCTCTACCCCAGAATACCTCGTAGAGAATACCTCTACCCTAGAATACCCCATATAAAATACCTCTATCCTAAAATACCCCATATAGAATACCTCTACCCTAGAATACCCCGTAGAGAATACCTCTACCCTAGAATACCCCGTCTAGAATACCCGGTATAGAATACCGCTACCCTAGAATACCCTGTATAGAATGCCCCTGCCCTAGAATACCCTGAATAGAATACCTCTACCCTAGAATACCCTGTAGAGAATACCACTACCCCAAAATACCCTGTATAGAATACCACTAGCCTAGAATACCCTGAAGAGTATCCCCTATCCTTGGGAGCTGTATCACTGATTGTTTGATGCTACCTGAGCATTATTATATCTTAAGAGATGAGAAGATGAATTTGAGCTCATTGTACCTGGTCCACTTCCTCTCATTACAGCATGCGGTTACATACTGAATGGCGTTAATGTGTTCTCTCCACTGCTCTGGATCATAGATCACGCCAAAGATTTCTCACATTTTGAATCGAGGAGTCAGGTGCTGAATCCTATTACCCTGGTTAGAAACATAGAAAATAGGAGCAGGAGGAGGCCATTCAGCCCTTCGAGTCTGCTCCATCATTCATTATGATCATGGCTGATCATCCAACTCGATATTCTGTTCCCATCTTCTCCCCCATATCTTTTGATCCTCTTCGCCCCAACCAAGTGCTATATCTAACTGCTTCTTGAATACATTCAATATTTTGGCCTCAATTACTTTCTGTGGTAGCAAATTCCACACATTCACCACTCTCTGGGTGAAGACATTTTTCCTCATCTCTGTCCTAAATGGTTTAGCCTGTATTCTTAAATTGTGATCCCTGGTTCTGTACGCCGCCCCAACCCCCCCGCCATTGGGGAACATCCTTCCTGCATTTACATTGTCTCGTCTTGTTAGAATTTCAAGTTTATTTATTTGTGTCACAATTACATTAACACTGCAATGAAGTTACTGTGAAAATCCCTGAGTTGCCACACCCTGGCGCCTGTTTGGGTACACCGAGGGAGAATTTAGCATGGCCAATGCACCTAACCAGCACGTCTTTCAGATTATGGGAGGAAACCGGAGCACCCGGAGGAAACCCATGCTGACACGGGTTTCTATGAGATTCCCCCCGCCTCATTCTTCTGAACTCTGGTGAATATAATCCTAACCGACTCAATCTCACCTTGGGAGTCAGTCCCGCCATCCAAGGAATCAGCCTGGTAAACCTCCGCTCTACAGCAAGAACGTCCTTCCTCAGATAAGGAGACAAAAGCTGCACACAATATTCCAGGTGTGGTCCCACCAAGGCCCCATATATATGCAACCAGACACCCCTGCCCCGTACTCTAATCCTCTCGCTATGAAGGCCAACATTCCATTTGCCTTTTTCACCGCCTGCTGCACCTGCATGCTTAACTTCAGCGACTGGTGCATGAGGACACCCAGGTCTCATTTCACATTCCTTTTTCCTAATTTATGGCCTTTCAGATAGTAATCTGCCTTCCGTTTTTGCTACCAAAGTGGATAACCAAAGTGTTGTCAGGGAAAAAATCGGACCTCTCAGGGACAAAAGTGGGGAATTATGCTTGGAACCCAAAGAAGTAGGGGAGATCCTAAATGAATACTTTGCATCAGTATTCACAAAGGAGAGGGATGTGTTGACTGGGAGTGTCTCGGAGGGGAGTGTTGAACCGTTGGAGAAAATCTCCATTACAAAGGAGGAAGTGTTAGGTTTGTTAGAGAATTTAAAGACTGACAAATCCCCAGGGCCTGATGGAATCTATCCAAGGCTGCTCAGGGAGACGAGAGATGAAATCGCTGGGCCTCTGACGCAAATCTTTGTCTCGTCACTGGACGCAGGTGAGGTCCCAGAGGATTGGAGGATAGCTAATGTGGTCCCGTTATTTAAGAAGGGTAGGAAGGATAACCCGGGTAATTATAGGCCGGTGAGCTTGACGTCCGTGGTGGGGAAGTTGTTGGAGAAGATTCTTAGAGATAGGATGTATGCGCATTTAGAAAGGAATAAACTCATTAACGATAGTCAGCATGGTTTTGTGAGAGGGAGGTCATGCCTCACTAACCTGGTGGAGTTTTTTGAAGAAGTGACCAAAATGGTTGACGAGGGAAGGGCAGTGGATGTCGTCTATATGGACTTTAGTAAAGCGTTTGACAAAGTCCCTCATGGTAGGCTGGTGAAAAAGGTTGGATCTCATGGGATAAAGCGGGAGGTGGCGAGATGGCTGGAGAACTGGCTTGGTCACAGAAGACAGAGGGTGGTAGTGGAAGGGTCTTTTTCCGGCTGGAGGCCTGTGACTAGTGGTGTTCCGCAGGGCTCTGTATTGGGACCTCTGCTGTTTGTGATTTATATAAACGATCTGGAAGAAGGTGTAACTGGGGTGATCAGTAAGTTTGCGGACGACACAAAATTGGCAGGACTTGCAGATAGTGAGGAGCATTGTCAGAAGCTACAGAAGGATATAGATAGGCTGGAAATTTGGGCAAAGAAATGGCAGATGGAGTTCAATCCTGATGAATGCGAAGTGATGCATTTTGGTAGAAATAATGTAGGGAGGAGCTATATGATAAATGGCAGAACCATAAAGGGTGTAGATACGCAGAGGGACCTGGGTGTGCAAGTCCACAGATCCTTGAAAGTGACGTCACAGGTGGAGAAGGTGGTGAAGAAGGCACATGGCATGCTTGCCTTTATAGGACGGGGCATAGAGTATAAAAGTTGGGGTCTGATGTTGCAGATGTATAGAACGTTGGTTCGACCGCATCTGGAATACTGCGTCCAGTTCTGGTCGCCACACTACCAGAAGGACATGGAGGCTTTGGAGAGAGTACAGAGGAGGTTTACCAGGATGTTACCTGGTATGGAGGGGCTTAGTTATGAGGAGAGATTGGGTAAACTGGGGTTGTTCTCCCTGGAAAGACGGAGGATGAGGGGAGACTTAATAGAGGTGTATAAAATTATGAAAGGCATAGATAGGGTGAACGGTGGGAAGCTTTTCCCCAGGTCGGTGGTGACGTTCACGAGGGGTCATAGGTTCAAGGTGAAGGGGGGGAGGTTTAACACGGATATCAGACGGACATATTTTACACAGAGGGTGGTGGGGGCCTGGAATGCGCTGCCAGGCAAGGTGGTGGAGGCGGACACACTGGGAACGTTTAAGACTTATCTAGACAGCCATATGAACGGAGTGGGAATGGAGGGATACAAAAGAATGGTCTAGTTTGGACCAGGGAGCGGCACGGGCTTGGAGGGCCGAAGGGCCTGTTCCTGTGCTGTATTGTTCTTTGTTCTTTGTAACCTCACATTTCTCCAAATTATACTGCATCTGCTGTTCATTTGCCCACTCACTCAACTTGTTCACATCACACTGAAGCATCTCTCCATCTTCCTCACAGCTCACCCAGCTTTGTGTCATAATGAACAAAGAACAGTACAGCACAGGAAACAGGCCCTTCGGCCCTCCAAGCCTGCGCCGCTCCTTGGTCCAACTAGACCAATCGTTTGTATCCCTCCATTCCCAGGCTGCTCATGTGACTATCCAGGTAAGTCTTAAACGATGTCAGCGTGCCTGCCTCCACCACCCTACTTGGCAGCGCATTCCAGGCCCCCACCACCCTCTGTGTAAAAAACGTCCCTCTGATATCCGAGTTATACTTCGCCCCTCTCAGCTTGAGCCCGTGACCCCTTGTGATCGTCACCTCCGACCTGGGAAAAAGCTTCCCACTGTTCACCCTATCTATACCCTTCATAATCTTGTACACCTCTATTAGATCTCCCCTCATTCTCCGTCTTTCCAAGGAGAACAACCCCAGTCTACCCAATCTCTCCTCATAGCTAAGACCCTCCATACCAGGCAACATCCTGGTAAACCTTCTCTGCACTCTCTCTAACGCCTCCACGTCCTTCTGGTAGTGCGGCGACCAGAACTGGACGCAGTACTCCAAATGTGGCCTAACCAGCGTTCTATACAGCTGCATCATCAGACTCCAGCTTTTATACTCTCTACCCCGTCCTATAAAGGCAAGCATACCATATGCCTTCTTCACCACCTTCTCCACCTGTGTTGCTACCTTCAAGGATTTGTGGACTTGCACACCTAGGTCCCTCTGTGTTTCTATACTCCTGATGACTCTGCCATTTATTGTATAACTCCTCCCTACATTATTTCTTCCAAAATGCATCACTTCGCATTCATCCGGATTAAACTCCATCTGCCACCTCTCCGCCCAATTTTCCAGCCTATCTATATCCTGCTGTATTGCCCGACAATGCTCTTCGCTATCCGCAAGTCCAGCCATCTTCGTGTCATCCGCAAACCTGCTGATTACACCAGTTACACCTTCTTCCAAATCATTTATATATATCACAAATAGCAGAGGTCCCAGTACAGAGCCCTGCGGAACACCACTGGTCACAGACCTCCAGCCAGAAAAAGACCCTTCGACCACTACCCTCTGTCTCCTATGGCCAAGCCAGTTCTCCACCCATCTAGCCACTTCTCCTTGTATCCCATGAGCCTTAACCTTCTTAACCAACCTGCCATGTGGGACTTTGTCAAATGCCTTACTGAAATCCATATAGACGACATCCACGGCCCTTCCTTCATCAACCGTTTTTGTCACTTCCTCAAAAAACTCCACCAAATTTGTAAGGCACGACCTCCCTCTTACAAAACCATGCTGTCTGTCACGAATGAGATTGTTCCGTTCTAAATGCACATACATCCTGTCTCTAAGAATCCTCTCCAACAACTTCCCTACCACGGACGTCAAGCTCACCGGCCTATAATTTCCTGGGTTATCCCTGCTACCCTTCTTAAACAACGGGACGACATTCACTATCCTCCAATCCTCAGGGACCTCACCCGTGTCCAAAGAAGCGACAAAGATTTCCATCAGAGGCCCAGCAATTTCATCTCTCGTCTCCCAGAGCAGTCGAGGATAGATGCCATCAGGCCCTGGGGCTTTGTCAGTTTCAATGTTCCCTAAAAAACCTAACACTTCCTCTCTTGTAATGGAGATTTTCTCTAACGGGTCAACACCTCCCTCCGAGACACTCCCGGTTAACACGCCCCTCTCCTTCGTGAATACCGATGCAAAGTATTCATTTAGGATCTCCCCTATTCCCTTGGGTTCTAAGCATAATTCCCCTCCTTTGTCCCTGAGTGGTCCGATTTTCTCCCTGACAACTCTTTTGTTCCTAACGTATGAATAGAATGCCTTAGGATTCTCCTTAATCCTGCCTGCCAAGAACATCTCGTGACCTCTTTTTGCCCTTCTAACTCCCCGTTTGAGTTCTTTCCTACTCTCTCTGTATTCCTCCAGAGCTCCATCTGTTTTCAGTTGCCTGGACTTAACGTACGCCTCCCTTTTCATTTTAATCAGATCCTCAATTTCCCTGGTTATCCACGGCTCTCGAATCCTACCTTTCCTATCTTTCCTTTTTAGATCTGCAGATTTGGAGATATTACATTTTGTTCTCTTGTCTAAATCATTAATTTATATGTAGTGAATAGCTGGGGCCCCAGCACTGATCCCAGCGGTACCCCACTAATCACTGCCTGCCATTTGGAAAAAGACCTTGTTTATTTCCTACTCTTTGTTTCCTGCCTGCCAACCAGTTTTCTATCCATCTCAATACACTACCCAATCCCATGCACTTTAATTTTACACACTGATCTCTTATGTGGGACCTTATCTGAAAGTCCAAATAAACCACATCCACTGGCTGCCCCTCATCAACTCTACTAGTTACATCCTTGAAGAATTCCAGTAGATTTGTCAAGCATGATTCCCCTCGTGTAAATCCATCTGACTCTGTCCTGTCCAGCCGCTGTTTACCAAGTGCTCTGCTATTAAATCCTCCCCCACTACCGACGTCAGGCTGACTGGTCTATAATTCCCTGTTCTCTCTCTGCCTCCCTTTTTAAATAGTGGGGTTACATTAGCTACCCTCCAATCCATAGGAACTGTCCCAAAGGCTATAGAACCTTGGAAGATGAATACCAATATACCCACTATTTCTCAGACCATTTCCTTAAGTACTCCGGGGTGTAGATTATCGGGCCCTGGGGATTTATCAGCCTTCAATCTCAATTTCCCCAACACCATTTCTCTACTAATATTAATTTCCTTCAGTTCCTCCCTCTCCCTGGACCCTGTGTTCCCCAACTTTTCTGGTACGTTATTTGTGTCCTCCTTTGTGAAGACAGAACCAGAGTATGTATTTAGCTGGTCAGCCATTTCTTTGTTCCACATTATAAATTCCCCTGTTTCTGACTGTAAAGGACCTAGTTTGCCGTTAACAATCTTTTTCACCTCACACACCTAATAGAAGTTGGATGGCACGGTAGCACAGTGGTTAACACTGCTGCTTCACAGCTCCAGGGGCCTGGATTTGATTCCCGGCTTGGGTCACTGTCTGTGTGGAGTCTGCACATTCTCCTCGTATCTGCGTGGGTTTCCTCCGGGTGCTCCGGTTTCCTCCCACAGTCCAAAGATGTGCGGGTTAGGTTGATTGGCCATGCTAAAAACTGCCCCTTAGTGTCCTGAGATGTGTCGGTTAGAGGGATAAGTGGGTATATATGTAGGGATATGGGGGTAGGGCCTGGGTGGGATTGTGGTCGGTGCAGACTCGATGGGCCGAATGGCCTCTTTCTGTACTGTAGGGATTCTATGTTTCGAAACTTTTACGGTCAAAGTTTATGTTCCCCGCAAGCTTACTCTCGTACTCCATTTTCCCCTTATTAATTAGTCCCTTTGCTGAATTATAAACTGTCCCAATCCTCAGGTCTATAGTTTTTCTGGATCATTTGTATGCCTCTCCCTTGGACCTTTAACTATCTCTAATTTCCCTTGTAAGCCTTGGTTTGGCCACCTTTCCAGTTTTATTTTTGTGCCAGACTGGATTAAATAATCATTCTTTGAATGTTTGCCGTTGCCGATCCACCATCGTCCCCTTAAATAACATTTCCCAATCTATCAAAGCCAACTTGTGCCTCATATTCATCGTAGTTTCCTTTATTAAGATTCAGGACCCTAGTCTCAAAATCAACTCCCTCACTGTCCACCTTGATGAAGAATTCTATCGTGTTATAGGGGATGAAGTAACAATTTGACTTTATCGTCACCACTTGCTAAGCAGCTCAGAGAGGTCAGCCCCCCTGGTCCTTTCCAGCAGCCTTTGGGCCAGCCCTGGTGCCAGGTGCTTATTGTTCTGAGCTGTGTTTATGTTTCACATTCCCAACAGGAAGCACCACTTTATTCAGCGCACTGCTCACCAAGTGCCTGGAGAAGGACGTGTATGCTGTTTGCCGCTACACTCCCCGGAGGAACACCGCACCCCGATTTGTGGCGTTGGTCCCACAGGAGGAGGCGCTGGATGATCAGAAAGTGCAGACCATCCCTCCAGGTCAGTGACACTGTCTCTCTCGGATTGCTCACTGACTGGGTGAGTACACTTGATTTGTCTCTCCTTTCTGACTGAGTTATGGTCACACCAGTGCCACAGAATCTCCGGCACCTTTTCTCCCTGGAAAGACGGAGGATGAGGGGAGACTGAATAGAGGTGTATAAAATTATGAAAGGCATAGATAGGGTGAACGGTGGGAAGCTTTTCCCCAGGTCGGCGGTGACGTTCACGAGGGGTCATAGTTTCAAGGTGAAGGGGGGGAGGTTTAACACAGATGTCAGAAGGACATATTTTACACAGAGGGTGGTGGGGGCCTGGAATGCGCTGCCAGGCAAGGTGGTGGAGGCGGACACACTGGGAACGTTTAAGACTTATCTAGATAGCCAGATGAACGGAGTGGGAATGGAGGGATACAAAAGAATGGTCTCGTTTGGACCAGGGAGCGGCACGGGCTTGGAGGGCCGAAGGGCCTGTTCCTGTGCTGTATTGTTCTTTGTTCTGCGTGGCCACATATGATAATTATTCACACACTATTTGTCTATGGAGGGCATCGTAGCTGTTGCCTATCCTACCCCCACTCACCTTCCCCACACACACACACACACACACACCACATACCACGTGTATACACACACCACATGTGCACACACACCACACGTACACACACCACACGTACACACACCACACGTACACACATAGCACACATTTACACACATCTCAGGTACACACACGCACCACATGTACACAGACACCACATGTACATGCACGCACCACATGTACACACGTAGACGCACGCACCACACGTACGCACGCACCACACGTACACGCACGCACCACACGTACGCACGCACTACACGTACACGCACGCACCACACGTACACGCACGCACCACACGTACGCACCACACGTACGCGCGCGCACCACACGTACGCGCGCGCACCGCACGTACGCGCGCTCAACGCACATACGCGCCCGCACCGCACGTACACGCGCACACCACACGTACGCGCGCACACCGCATGTATGCGCGCGCACCGCACGTACGCGCGCGCACCACACGTACACGCGCGCACCGCACGTACACGCGCACACCACACGTATGCACGCACACCACACGTACACGCGCGCACCGCACGTACACACACATATATGCACACAGTGGAGCCTGGCTGATTGTGTGCAGCTCCAATGCAGAGAGGAACTGAAACCAGATATTTGATTTGATTTATTATTGTCATGTTTATTAGTATACAGTAAAAAGTATTGTTTCTTGCGTGCTATACAGACAAAACATACCGTTCATAGAGAAGGAAAGGAGAGAGTGCAGAATGTAGTGTTACAGTCACAGCTCGGGGTGTAGAGAAAGATCAACGTAAGAGAAAGATAGCACCACAGCCTGGGCTTGGACTCAGATGAACTAACTTCAGATTTCTATAGTTCAGAGTTACAGCGGATACATGTTACAGTGGGTGGATGAAAATTGAAGATTACATAATAACTGCTGAGAGGAAATTGATCCAATCTATAAAGGAGAAAAGATTGCAGGGCTGGGGGAAAGAGAAGGCTCTTGAGACGCATTGGATAAGCTCTTTCAAAGAGCCAGTATAGCCATTATATATTAACGATCTAGATGACAGGACTGGGGGCATTCTGGCCAAGTTTGCCGATGATACAAAGATAGGTGGAGGGGCAGGTAGTATTGAGGAGGTGGGGAGGCTGCAGAAAGATTTAGACAGTTTAGGAGAGTGGTCCAAGAAGTGGCTGATGAAATTCAACGTGGGCAAGTGCGAGGTCGTGCACTTTGGAAAAAAGAATAGAGGCATGGACTATTTTCTAAACGGTGACAAAATTCATAATGCTAAAGTGCAAAGGGACTTGGGAGTCCTAGTCCAGGATTCTCTAAAGGTAAACTTGCAGGTTGAGTCCGTAATTAAGAAAGCAAATGTAATGTTGTCATTTATCTCAAGAGGCTTGGAATACAAAAGCAGGGATGTACTTCTGAGGCTTTATAAAGCACTGGTTAGGCCCCATTTGGAGTACTGTGAGCAATTTTGGGCCCCACACCTCAGGAAGGACATACTGGCACTGGAGCGGGTCCAGCGGAGATTCACACGGATGATCCCAGGAATGGTAGGCCTGACATACGATGAACGTCTGAGGATCGTGGGATTATATTCATTGGAGTTTAGGAGGTTGAGGGGAGATCTGATAGAAACTTACAAGATAATGAACGGCTTAGATAGGATGGACGTAGGGAAGTTGTTTCCATTAACAGGGGAGACTAGGACGCGGGGGCACAACCTTAGAATAAAAGGGAGTCACTTTAGAACAGAGATGAGGAGAAATTTCTTCAGCCAGAGAGTGGTGGGTCTGTGGAATTCATTGCCACAGAGGGCTGTGGAGGCCGAGACGTTGAGCGTCTTCAAGACAGAAATTGATAAATTCTTGATTTCTCGAGGAATTAAGGGCTATGGGGAGAGAGCGGGTAAATGGAGTTGAAATCAACCATGATTGAATGGTGGAGTGGACTCGATGGGCCGAATGGCCTTACTTCCGCTCCTATGTCTTATGGTCTTATGGTCTTATGATGGGCTGAATGGATTCTATGCAGTGTAATTCAATGAATCATTTACCATCGCTGTAGCCCTGCATTACATTGGCAGTGCAGTGATTTTAGACGTGGGTCTTCACTTGTGGTTTCCTCCCTGGGAACAGTAACCTGACGATAGGCAGAGTTTTTTAAGCGATGTTGATTGAGGGATGAATACTGGCCGAGACACCAGGGAAAACTCCCCGCTGCTCTTCAAAACAGGGTCGTTAACATCCACCTCCGTGGGATGTGGGGACCGCAGTTTTCTGTCACGTCTGAAAAGCATTAAATTACACAAAGAATCCACCCCACGGAGCTGCAATCACCACTCACACACGCACCCAGGGACCTGGGTCAATTTCCAGCTTGGGTCACTGTCTGTGTGGAGTCTGCACGTTCTCCCCGTGTCTGCGTGGGTTTCCTCCGGGTGCTCCGGTTTCCTCCCACAGTCTGAAAGACGTGTGGGTTAGGGTGGATTGGCCGTGCTAAATTCTCCCTCAGTGTACCCGAACAGGAGTGTGGCGACTCGGGGATTTACACAGTAACTTCATTGCAGTGTTAATGTAAACCTACTTGTGACACTAATAAAATAAACTTTGAAACTTTAAAACTTTACTAGTCGTAGCTTTGACCTGATTTCTGCAAAAACGCGAATGTTCATCCCAGGTCATCCCATCAAACGCAACTCCTGAGTCGGGCAGAGTGGACGTGTGAAATGCTCACCGATTCCTGGTACAAACAAAACCTTTCCGTCGTTTTCCCATCAGGATTCCACCTGATTTATTTGCCTTACGCCGACGATGTCAGGAAGATCGGCTTTACGGAGAAGCGAGTGGCCAGCGAGGATCAGATCGAGAAGATGAAATCAGTGGTGCAGAAGCTCCGGTTTAAATACAGGTCAGTCAGAGGTTCCAGCGATACTTTCTGCGCCATTAGAGGATCACTGTCTGTGCGGAGAGTCTGCACGTTCTCCCCGTGTCTGCATGGGTTTCCTCCGGGTTCCTCCCACAGTCTGAAAGGTGTGCGGGATTGGCCGTGCTAAATTGCCCCTCAGTGACCCAGATGTGTAGATTAGAGGGACTAGCGGGGTAAATACATTGGGTTACGGGGATAGGACCTGGGGTGGGATTGTTGTCGGTGCAGACTCGATGGGCTGAATGGCCTCCTCCTGCACTGTAGGATTTCTATGATTTCCCCAGTGCAGATGAACAGGAAATTTCTGCAAATTCTCCTTAAAATAAAATGGTGACCATTTCTATCCCTCTGGATTAGGCCTGAGAGCTTTGAGAATCCGGTTCTTCAGCGGCATTTCCGTAATCTGGAGGCACTGGCCCTCGATTTGAAGGAACCGGAAGAAGTTGAAGATTTGACACGTGAGTATCCTGCTGTACAGCTCGTACCCACTGCCCAGCAGCAAAAGGAATTAATTTGATTTGATTTGATTTATTATTGTCACATGTATTAACATACAGTGAAAAGTATTGTTTCTTGCGCACTATACAGACAAGGCATACCGTTCATAGAGAAGGAAAGGAGAGAGTGCAGAATGTAGTGTTACAGTCATAGCTCGGGTGTCGAGAAAGATCAACTTAATGCGAGGTCGGTCCGTTCAAAAGTCTGACAGCAGCAGGGAAGAAGCTGTTCTTGAGTCGGTTGGTACGTGACCTCAGACCTTTTCCCCGACAGAAGAAGGTGGAAGAGAGAATGTCCGAGGTGTGTGGGGTCCTTGATTATGATAAGGAATGATAGTGATTATGAAAAGATAGTGATTGTAAAGACTAAAAAAGCCCAGCTTTCACACGTAGTCTGTAACAGAGCAGTATATCGGGAATATTTCCCATTGGATTCAGGGCCCCGGGGCAGGTATGAATATTGGGTAATTGTTGAATCCAGTTGTAATGCCCCCTGGGGGGCAGAGAGGGGTTGCTGGGGGCATGAAGAGGGGAGAAATATGGCAAAGTGGGGGGGGGTTAGGGTGGGGGAGCTGGGGGATGCAGAGAGGAGAGTCAGTGTATCAGCAAATGCATACTGTGGCAATTACAGTAATTGCCTTATTAAAGACAGGCGATGGTTATTGACTCAACCTCTGAAAGAGTATAAATGGACACAGGGGGAACAGATACTGTGGGGGAATCAGAGGAGCTTGTATCTGTACTGAGCTGTATGTAGAATAAACTTGCTGAAGGAAAAAGACCAGCTAATGTATTATTCCTCCACTGTTAATAAGAGCGAGCTCGGACGGGGTGGGATGGGAGGGGTGCAGAGCTCAGGGGAAGAGGAGGCAGAGCAGGGGGGAGAGGGGACAGAGCTCAGGGGAGGGGGGGCAGAGCTGGGGGGAGAGGGGACAGAGCTGGGGAAAGGAGCAGATAGTGGGGAGAGAGGGGGAGCTGGGGGGAGGGAGGGGCAGCTGGCGGGGAAAGGGAGAGCTGGCGGGGAGGGGGAGCTGGGGGTGTTGGAGAAGGGCAGCTGGGGGGAGTAGGGGAGCTGAGGGGGAGCTGGGGAGAGAGAGGGAGCTGCGGGTGAGGGGAAGCTGGGGGGGAAGAGGGGGAGCTGGGGGGGACGAGGGGGAGCTGGGGGGGAAGAGGGGGAGCTGAGGGGGAGCTGCGGGGGAGAGAGGGGAGCTGGGGGGGAGAGAGGGGAGCTGAGGGGAGAGAGAGGAGCTGGGGGGAGAGGGGGAGCTGGGGGGGAGAGAGGGGAGCTGGGGGGAGCTGGGGGGAGAGGGGGAGCTGGGGGGGAGAGAGGGGGAGCTGGGGGGCGAGGGGGAGCTGGGGGGGAGAGAAGGGAAAGAGGGGGAGCTGGGGGAAGAGGGGAGCTGGGGGGAGAGAGGGGAGCTGGGGGGAGAGAGGAGGAGCTGGGGGGAGAGGGGGAGCTGGGGGGAGAAAGGGGGAGCTGGGGGAGAGAGGGGGAGCTTGGGGGGAGGGAGAATTGGGGGTGGGGAGAGGGTGGAAGTATACTGTGAAAGGTCTGACACTGGGAAGTTCCGAAGAACAAAGGGACCTTGGCGTGTTTGTCCATAGATCTCTGAAGGCGGAAAGGCAGGTTAATAGGGTGGTGAAAAAGGCATATGGCACACTCGCCTTTATCAATCGGGGTATAGATCACAAAGCAGAGAGGTCATGATGGAGTTGTATAGAACTTTGGTGAGGTCACAGCTGGAGCACTGTGTGCAGTTCTGGTCACCACATTATAGGAAGGATGTGATCGCACTGGAGGGGGTGCAGAGGAGATTCACCAGGATGCTGCCTGGGACGGAGTGTTTAAGTTATGAAGAGAGGTTGGATTGGCTTGCGTTGTTTTCTCTGGAGCGGAGAAGACTGAGGGGCGACTTGATTGAGGTGTTCAAGATTATGAGGGACATGGACAGGGTGGATAGGGAGCAGCTGTTGCCCTGAGTTGAAGGGTCAGTTACGAGGGGACACAAGTTAAAAGTGAGGGGTGGGAGGTTTAGGGGGGATTTGAGGAAAAGGTTTTTTCCCCAGAGGGTGGTGAGGGTCTGGAATGCGCTGCCTGGGGGGGTGGTGGAGGCGGGATGCCTCACATCCTTTAAAAAGTACCTGGATGAGTACTTGGCACGTCATAACATTCAGGGCTATGGGCCAAGTGCTGGTAAATGGGATTAGGTGGGCAGGTCAGGGCATTTCATGCATCAGTGCAGATTTGGTGGGCCGAAGAGGATTCTGTGATTCTGAGCTGGGGGGGCAGAGAGGGGGAGCTGGGGGGCAGAGAGGGGGAGCTGGGGGGCAGAGAGGGGGAGCTGGGGGGCAGAGATGGGGAGCTGGGGGGCAGAGAGGGGGAGCTGGGGGGCAGAGAGGGGGAGCTGGGGGGCAGAGAAGGGGAGCTGGGGGGCAGAGAGGGGGAGCTGGGGGGCAGAGAGGGGGAGCTGGGGGGCAGAGAGGGATAGCTGGGGGGCAGAGAGGGGGAGCTGGGGGGCAGAGAGGGGGAACCGGGGGGAGAAGGGGAGCCAGAGGGGAGATGGGTGCTGGGGGGGAGGAGGAAAGGTAGAGAGGTGGAGAAGGGGGGTTGGAGAGGGAGAGCCGTGGCAGTGGGTGGGGGGGGGGGGGGGGGGGGGGGGCGGGGGGGCTGGAGTGAACGTGGGGTGAGAAGCTGGGGGGGAGAGAGGAAGCTGGAGAGGTGCAAATAAATGACTTTGATAGAGGAGCGTAATAGGGGCCTGGAGCTGGTTTATCCCCCGGGCTATAACCTAGGTGAAAAGAGCCAACAGAAGAGGAAGCTCAGTGAGTACTGCGGCAAGGGGAGCAAATTAAACGTTGTGTCAGTAAATGCGCCGCGTGGGATACAAGTGAGCCACACAGACACGGAAATCTCTGCTCAATTCTCTCAGAACTGAACCAGCTGGTCGCCAAAAGAAACAAAGAATTGCGTTTCTTTAGTGCCTTTCCTCAGGACATTGTAAAACACTACAGTCAGTGAAGTGTAGTGGCCGCTGTAATTTATTACAACCCTGTTAGGAACATTTATAGAGAATTAACTGACCATAATTACCTGACAGAACTACGTCACTAGATTTCAACTTTTTCAAATAAAAACAAACTTTATTGTATTTTAGAGTTAAACAAAGCAAGCACTATTAACTCAACACCGCAGTTTATCATTCCTCATGCCTGTGAACTCAGTTCATCTTTGTGCTCCCTGCCCAAGAATTCCCCTTTACGTGGCAAGAATATTGAAGGTGCATTCACTTCTGTAGAAACCAGCCCGTGAGGTATGCCACAGCCCTCCAGAATTCACTTTATCGTTCCTCCCTGTTAGTTATTTCCTGAGGAAAGGTTTTATGGGGATCCTGCCCATTGATTTTTGGCAAAGCAACCTTCCAACCTTTATTTAACATCACACAACTGTGGAGGTTCAGCTCCTTGTTCTGGTGGCTGGTAGGTACCCAACTTGCTCCTCAGAGTTTCCAAACAATTCTGTTGACTGCTTTCGGCCTCAGGGTTCTGGGGTGGACCACTGTAGATAATCCAGGGAACAAATAGCTGTTTTATTATACAGGACAGATGCAAGAATATCAAATTTCAAAGAGCAGCAATTAAAGATTATCAGTCGGGCTCGCAATGTGGCCCATTTACGCCTGCTAGAAATTACGTGTATTCATATGGAGGGACCTGTCCTCTACAGGCAAAAGGAACATGTCCAGGCACTGCCTTTTTTAATTAAATGGAAGCATGGGGAGGGGGGGTCAATAGTTCCCTGGCGCACCCACCATGGCAATACCTCAACCAATCAAAATCGATATGCTGACCAATCAGCACCCATTTTTTCGTGGAGTATAAATTGTTACTCCCTTTGAAATTTGGCATTCTTGTGTCTGTCCTGATGAGTGCAAGATGAAAAGCTTTGACAGCACGCCTCTGTTTTTGCAGCGGTATTCAAATCCAGAGGGAAAATGTGGGTTCAAATGCCCACCATGACTGTCTGAGAATTCTAAGCGAGTATTTGTTTTTTAAAAACTTGATCAATATCAAGTAGCTCCCGATAAAGGTGACCCCAAAACCTGTCAGATTGTCAGAAAAATCCAACGACCGAGCTCATGTCTATTATGGAAGGGGGTGGCACGGCGGCACAGTGGTTAGCACTGCTGCCTCACAGCGCCAGGGACCCGGGTTCGATTCCCGACTTGGGTCACTCTCTGTGCAGAGTCTGCACGTTTCTCCCCGTGTCTGTGTGGGTTTCCTCCGGGTGCTCCGGTTTCCTCCCACCATCCCGAAAGACGTGCTGGTTAGGGTGCATTGGCCGTGCTAAATTCTCCCTCAGTGTTACCCGAACAGGCGCCAGAGTGTGGTGACTGGGGGATTTTCACAGTAACTTCATTGCAGTGTTAATGTAAGCCCACTTGTGACTAATAAATAAACTTTAAACTTGCTGTCTTTACCAGCCTGTCCTCCTGGTGATTCCAGTCCCAATGAGGCTGACAGCTGAACGTTCTCTGAATTAACTTGGCAAGTCCCACACAAAACTGCCCTATTCATGGCAACTAAAGAAGGGCAATAAATGCTAGCGATGCCCGCTCCTCCAGAATGATTATTGTTTTACTGTCCCTTATAGAACATAGAACAGTACAGCACAGAACAGGCCCTTCGGCCCACGATGTTGTGCCGAGCTTTATCTGAAACCAAGATCAAGCTATCCCACTCCCGATCATCCTGGTGTGCTCCATGTGCCTATCCAATAACCGCTGAAATGTTCCTAAAGTGTCTGACCCCACTATCACTGCAGGCAGTCCATTCCACACCCCAACCACTCTCTGAGTAAAGAACCTACCTCAGACATCCTTCCTATATCTCCCACCATGAACCCTATAGTTATGCCCCCTTATAATAGCTCCATCCACCCGAGGAAATAGTCTTTGAACGTTCACTCTATCTATCCCCTTCATCATTTTATAAACCTCTATTAAGTCTCCCCTCAGCCTCCTCCGCTCCAGAGAGAACAGCCCTAGCTCCCTCAACCTTTCCTCATAAGACCTACCCTCCAAACCAGGCAGCATCCTGGTAAATCTCCTCTGCACTCTTTCCAGCGCTTCCACATCCTTCTTATAGTGAGGTGACCAGAACTGCACACAATATTCCAAATGTAATTCCAAATTATAAACAATGAACAGGTGTAAAGTAAATTTAAAAGTAAAGTTTATTTATTAGTGTCGCAAGTAAGACTTACATTGACACCGCAATGAAGTTACTGTGAAATTCCCCTAGTTGCCACACTCCGGCGCCTGTTCAGGTACACTGAGGGAGAATTTAGCACGGCCAATGCATCCTAACCAGCATGTCTTTCGGACTGTGGGAGGAAACCGGAGCACCCGGAGGAAACCCACGCAGACACGGGGAGAACATGCAGACTCCACACAGACAGTGACCCGAGCCATAATTAACTGAAGTGGAATTGCACGGTGCTGTTTCTTATTAGCCGAATATTCAAGAGTGGGGCCATTGTTTGTCTTCGGTACTTCGGAGATTTGTCACGGTGACTGTCTGAAGAATGAACTGCTGTTCTCTGTGATCAGGCGACGCAGCCGGGGGAGCCGAGAAGAAGCCAAACGTGGAGGTGTCGCTGGGGAAGGAGGAGGTCAGGCAGTACCTGCGGAGCGGGACGCTGGGCAAGCTGACCGTGCCGGTGCTCAAGGAGGTCTGTAAACAGTACGGGCTGAGGGGCAGCAAGAAGCAGGAGCTGATCGACGCCATCACCGGTCACTTCGCTGAGAACTGACCGCGGTGGAATTCAGGCCATGGCCTGGGGGGGAGCGGGGGGAGGGCGGGGGCTGCGGGTCGTGTACGAGCAGCGGAGACTGTCGGGTTTAGCTGGGGAAAAGACCCAACTGGCCTTCCCAAATGAATCAAAACATCACAGGAATCTTCAAACTGTGACCGCCCCCCCCCAACCGCCCCCCCTCCCACCCCGCCCCCAACATCCCCCCCCCCAACCCCCACCCCCACCGCAGCCAGCAGCCAGTATCCAAATCAGCTCTGATCCAAATATAACAGAACCAGGACTTGCTCTGACTCCGTGATTCCGACCATCTGCGTAATGAGGAGAGCCCAGGCTCTCCTTCCGAGGCCTCCAGGATATACAGGCCACCTCGCTGACAAGGAACTCAGAAATCTGCCCCCGGGATATTTTTGTACCTGTTGAATTTGTCACAAGTTTATTTTATACTTTGTGTTTTACAGGCCACCTGTAACCTACTCACCTCCAACAAAACCCAGTCCTGGGAAAGTCACTGCCACGTCTGAATATTATTTTCCTCCCTGTTATTTTTACCGGGGGGTTGGTGAGGAAGCCCCGGACTTGGTTATGGCAGAAAGGTACCTGTTAACAACCAGCTGGCACCGCCCAAGGGTAGTATACTGACCCTTGGCTGCGCTCTTTACACTTGTAGTTCTAGTGAGTGGAGAGAGAAATAGGCAGCACGGAGCTGCAAAGGTTAACCTAAACATGCAAGATCCATGTGCGGGCTGGGTGGATTGGCCATACTAAATAGCGCCTTAGTGTCAGGGGGATTAGCAGGGTAAATATGTGGGGTAACGGGGATAGGGCTTGGGTGGGATTGTAGTCAGTGCAGACTCGATGGGCCGAATGGCCTCTTTCTGCCCTGAAGGGATTCTATGATTTCTTTTAACAACGGTACAAAGTAATAACGAGGTTTTGGGACCTCGCTTTGATGGGAACAGTTACCGTATCAGATCAGTAATCTCTCGCTGGAAACAGAGGCAGGCCATTCAGCCCCTCGAGCCTGTTCTGGGTGAAGGCAGTTAGGGTTGCTCTGAGGTGAAAAGTTCAAATTAAATACAAACCATCTCTTCTCGCATTTCCCTCGCACGCTAACCAACCTCCAATCCTGATTTTGGCTGTCTGTATTTTAATATAAGTGACAAGATTAAAGAGTTTACTGGGGATGATTTTTTTTGGGTACTTCCTGCCTGTTTTGTTGCCGCTCCTGTGTGTTTTTCTTCTCGAAACTCTATGGCCAGAATTTTCCCGTTCTGCCCGGCACGGGAATCGGAGCGGGCGAGGGGCGGAACGCGAAAAGGTGCGTTGACCTCGGGTGGGATTTTACGGTTTCAGGACGAGTGAGTCTGTAAAATCCCACCCTTTCTTATTTACTTCCTCTCTCGGACCTCAGAGTCCTGAGATTCCACATCACCATCTCCAGACCACCACCATTGCTCACTCAGTGTTTAATTGAACCAGACTCTAAACATCTTTTTGTAGCTTCCTCAGAGCTCCATCATAGTTGCCTTGAGTTCCACAGCATCACTCTCAGAGCCCCATCGCAGCTGCTTCACAGCATCACTGCAACTCCCTCGCAGCACCACTGCAGCTCCCTCGCAGCACCCCTGCAGCTCCCTCACGGCACTGCCTGCAGCTCCCTCTCAGCACCACTGCAGCTCCCTCGCAGCACCACTGCAGCTCCCTCGCAGCACCACTGCAGCTCCCTCGCAGCACCCCTGCAGCTTCCTCCTTCTCGTTCCATAGTAATGATGTTCACCTCCTATATTGAGGACAAGACATGCAGCCGCTGGTGATTATACCCGAGCAACGAGTATGGCTCCCAGGAGGAAATCTTCCATTTATATGTTTCTAAGATAACTGTTTAAAGAAGCGGTTGTGTACGGGTCAGGACTTCATAATATCGAGAAGTTAAAATAATTCACTGTTTTGTTGAAGTAAAATATTTGAGAATCTGTTTCTGTTTTTCTGATACGGCTATTGTTGGGAAATTGGGATTACCCAGCGGCAGCTGGATTCAGTGTCACGACAGTGAGGGGCAAACTCCGCCCAGTGTGATTCTGAAGCTCCATTATCATGAGAATCATAGAATCCCTACAGTGCAGAAGGAGGCCATTCGGCCCATCGAGTCTGCACCGACAACAATCCCACCCAGGTCCTATCACCATAACCCCACATATTTACCCTGCTAGTCCCCCTGACACTAAGGGGCAATTTAGCACGGCCAATCCACCTACCCCATGCATCTTTGGAGTGTGGGAGGAAACCGGAGCACCCGGAGGAAGCCCACGCAGACACGGGGAGAATGTGCAAACTCCACACAGACAATGACCCAAGCCAGGAATCAAACTCAGGTCCCTGGCGTT
>NW_027592415.1:0-54897 GCF_964213995.1 Mustelus asterias
TGTGTGTCACTGAGGATGAGCGCGATTGTGTCGGTGAGGATACGCGCGTCTGTGTCAGTGACGATGAGCACGTGTGTGTCAGTGAGGAGGAGCACGTGTGCGTCATTGAGGATGAGCACGTGTGTGTCGGTGACGATTTGCACGTGTGTGTCAATAGGGATGAGCGCATGAGTGTCGGTCAGGATGAGCGCATGTTTGTCAGTGAGAATGAGCGCGTGTGTGTCAGTGAGGATGAGCGCGTGTGTGTCAGTGAGGATGAGCGCGTGTGTGTCAGTGAGGATGAGCGCATGTATGTCGGTGAAGATGAGTGCGTGTGTGTCAGTGAGGATGAGTGCGTGTGTGTCGGTGAGGATGAGTGCGTGTGTGTCGGTGAGGATGAGTGCGTGTGTGTCGGTGAGGATGAGCGCGTGTGTGTCGGTGAGGATGAGCACGTGTGTGTCGGTGAGGATGAGCGCGTGTGTGTCGGTGAGGATGAGCGCGTGAGTGTGGGTGAGGATGAGCGCATGTGTGTCAGTGAGGATGAGCGAGTGTGTGTCAGTAAGGATGAGCGCGTTTGTGTCGGTGAAGATGAGGGCGTGTGTGTCAGTGAGGATGAGCGTGTGTGTGTCAGTGAGGATGAGTGCCTGTGTGTCGGTGAGGATGAGCGCGTGTGTTTCAGTGATGATGAGCGCGTGTGTGTCGGTGAGGATGAGTGCGTGTGTGTCAGTGAGGATGAGCACGTGTGTGTCAGTGAGGATGACCGCGTGTGTGTCAGTGAGGATGAGTTCATGTGTGTCAGTGAGGATGAGCACGTGTGTGTCAGTGAGGATGAGCGAATGTGTGTCAGTGAGGATGAGTGCGTGTGAGTCGGTGAGGATGACAGAGTGTGTGTCAGTGAGGATGAGCGCGTGTGTGTCAGTGAGGATGAGCACGTGGGTGTCAGTGAGGATGAGCTCATGTGTGTCAGTGAGGATGAGCACGTGTGTGTCAGTGAGGATGAGCGAATGTGTGCCAGTGAGGATGACAGAGTGTGTGTCAGTGGGGATGACCGCGTGTGTGTCGGTGAGAATGAGCACGTGTGTGTCAGTGAGGATGAGAGCGTGTGTGTGGGTGAGGATGAGCGCGTGTGTGTCGGTGAGGATGAGCGTGTGTGTGTCGGTGAGGATGAGCGCGTGTGTGTCGGTGAGGATGAGCGCGTGTGTGTCGGTAAGGATGAGTGCGTGTGTGTCAGTAAGAACGAGCGCGTGTGTGTCAGTAAGGATGAGCGTGTGTGTATCACTGAGGATGAGCGCGTGTGTGTCAGTGAGGATGAGTGCATGTGTGTCAGTGAGGATAAGCGCGTGTGTGACAGTGAGGATGAGCACGTGTGTGTCAGTGAGGATGAGCGCTTGTGTGTCAGTGAGGATGAGTGCGTTTGTGTCGGTGAGGATGAGCGCGTGTGTTTCGGAGAGGATGAGCGTTTGTGTGTCAGTGAGGATGAGCGCGTGTGTGTCAGTGAGGATGAGTGCGTTTGTGTCGGTGAGGATGAGCGCGTTTGTGTCGGTGAGGATGAGCGCGTGTGTGTCAGTGAGGATGAGCGCGTGTGTGTCAGTGAGGATGAGTGCGTGTGTTTCAGTGAGGATGAGCGAATGTGTGTCAGTGAAGATGAGCGCGTGTGTGTCAGTGAGGATGAGCGCATGTGTGTCAGTGAGGATGAGCGCATGTGTGTCAGTGAGGATGAGCGCGTGTGTGTCGGTGAGGATGAGCGCGTGTGTGTCAGTGAGGATGAGCGAATGTGTGTCGGAGATGATGAGCGCGTGTGTGTCGGTGAGGATGAGCGCATGTGTGTCAGTGAGTATGAGCGCATGTGTGTCGGTGAGGATGAGCGCGTGTGTGTCGGTGAGGATGAGGGCATGTTTCAGTGAGGATGAGCGCATGTGTGTCAGTGAGGATGAGAGCGTGACTGTCGGTGAGGATCAGCGCATTTGTGTCGGTGAAGATGAGCGCGTGTGTGTCAGTGAGGATGAGCGCTTGTGTGTCAGTGAGGATGAGTGCGTGTGTGTTGGTGAAGATGAGCGCATGTGTGTCAGTGAGGATGAGCGCGTGTTTCCGTGAGCATGAAGGCGTGTGTGTCAGTTGGGATGAGCGCGTGAGTGTCGGTGAGGATGAGCGCGTGGGCGTCAGTGAGGATGAGCCGTGTGTGTTGGTGAGGATGAGGGCGTGTGTGTCGGTGAGGATGGGGGCGTGTGCGTCGGTGAGGATGCACGTGTGTGTCGGAGAGGATGAGCGCTTGTGTGTCAGTGAGAATGAGCCTGGGTGTGTCAGTGAGGATGAGCGCGTGTGTGTCAGTGAGAATGAGCGCGTGTGTGTCGGAGAGGATGAGGGCGTTTGTGTCAGTGAGGATGAGTGCGTGTGTGTCCGTGAGGTTGAGTGCGTGTGTGTCCGTGAGGATGAGTGCGTGTGTGTCCGTGAGGATGAGTGCGTGTGTGTTGGTGAGGATGAGTGCGTGTGTGTCCGTGAGGATGAGCACGTGTGTTTCAGTGATGATGAGCGCGTGTGTGTCGGTGAGGATGAGCGCGTGTGTGTCAGTGAGGATGAGCACATGTGTGTCAGTGAGGATGAGCGCGCGTGTGTCAGTGAGGATGAGTGCGTTTGTGTTGGTGAGGATGAGTGCGTGTGTGTCCGTGAGGATGAGCGCGTGTGTGTCCGTGAGGATGAGTGCGTGTGTGTTGGTGAGGATGAGTGCGTGTGTGTCCGTGAGGATGAGCACGTGTGTTTCAGTGATGATGAGCGCGTGTGTGTCGGTGAGGATGAGCGCGTGTGTGTCAGTGAGGATGAGCACGTGTGTGTCAGTGAGGATGAGCGCGTGTGTGTCAGTGAGGATGAGTGCGTTTGTGTCGGTGAGGCTGAGAGCATGTGTGTCAGTGAGGATGAGCGAATGTGTGTCAGTGAGGATGACAGCGTGTGCGTCAGTGAGGATGACCGCGTGTGTGTCGGTGAGAATGAGCGCGTGTGTGTCGGTGAGGATGAGCGCGTGTGTGTCGGTGAGGATGAGCGCGTGTTTGTCGGTGAGGATGAGCGGGTGTGTGTCGGTGAGGATGAGCGGGTGTGTGTCGGTGAGGAAGAGCGCGTGTGTGTCGGTGAGGATGAGCGGGTGTGTGTCGGTGAGGAAGAGCGCGTGTGTGTCGGTGAGGAAGAGCGCGTGTGTTTCGGTGAGGATGAGCGGGTGTGTGTCGGTGAGGAAGAGCGCGTGTGTGTCGGTGAGGAAGAGCGCGTGTGTGTCGGTGAGGATGAGCGCGTGAGTGTCGGTGAGGATGAGCGGGTGTGTGTCGGTGAGGATGAGCGCGTGTGTGTCGGTGAGGATGAGCGCGTGGGCGTCAGTGAGGATGAGCCGTGTGTGTTGGTGAGGATGAGGGCGTGTGTGTCGGTGAGGATGGGGGCGTGTGCGTCGGTGAGGATGCACGTGTGTGTCGGAGAGGATGAGCGCTTGTGTGTCAGTGAGAATGAGCGTGGGTGTGTCAGTGAGGATGAGCGCGTGTGTGTCAGTGAGAATGAGCGCGTGTGTGTCGGAGAGGATGAGGGCGTTTGTGTCAGTGAGGATGAGTGCGTGTGTGTCCGTGAGGTTGAGTGCGTGTGTGTCCGTGAGGATGAGCGAGTGTGTGTCAGTGAGGATGAGCGAGTGTGTGTCAGTGAGGATGAGCGCATGTGTGTCGGAGAGGATGAGCGCGTGTGTGTCAGTGAGGATGAGCGCGTGCGTGTCGGTGAGGATGAGCGCATGTGTGTCGGTGAGGATGAGCGCCTGTGTGTCGGTGAGGATGAGGGCATGTGTGTCAGTGAGGATGAGAACGTGACTGTTGGTGAGGATCAGCGCATTTGTGTCGGTGAAGATGAGCGCGTGTGTGTCAGTGAGGATGAGCGCGTGTGTGTCAGTGAGGATGAGTGCGTGTGTGTTGGTGAAGATGAGCGCATGTGTGTCAGTGAGGATGAGCGCGGGTTTCCGTGAGCATGAAGGCGTGTGTGTCCGTGAGGATGAGTGCGTGAGTGTCGGTGAGAATGAGCGCATGTGTGTCAGTGAGGATGAGCTCATGTGTGTCAGTGAGGATGAGCACGTGTGTGTCAGTGAGGATGAGCCGTGTGTGTTGGTGAGGATGAGGGAGTGTGTGTCGGTGAGGATGGGGGCGTGTGCGTCGGTGAGGATGCGCGTGTGTGTCGGAGAGGATGAGCGCTTGTGCGTCAGTGAGGATGAGCACGTGTATGTCAGTGAAAATGAGCGCGTGTGTGTCGGAGAGGATGAGGGCGTTTGTGTCAGTGAGGATGAGTGCGTGTGTGTCCGTGAGGATGAGTGCGTGTGTGTCCGTGAGGATGAGTGTGTGTGTGTCCGTGAGGATGAGTGCGTGTGTGTCGGAGGGGATGAGTGCGTGTGTGTCGGTGAGGAAGAGCGCGTGTGTTTCGGTGAGGATGAGCGGGTGTGTGTCGGTGAGGAAGAGCGCGTGTGTGTCGGTGAGGAAGAGCGCGTGTGTGTCGGTGAGGATGAGTGCGGGTGTGTCAGTGAGAATGAGCGCGTGAGTGTCGGTGAGGATGAGCGGGTGTGTGTCGGTGAGGATGAGCGCGTGTGTGTCAGTGAGGATGAGCGCGTGGGCGTCAGTGAGGATGAGCCGTGTGTGTTGGTGAGGATGAGGGAGTGTGTGTCGGTGAGGATGGGGGCGTGTGCGTCGGTGAGGATGCGCGTGTGTGTCGGAGAGGATGAGCGCTTGTGCGTCAGTGAGGATGAGCACGTGTATGTCAGTGAAAATGAGCGCGTGTGTGTCGGAGAGGATGAGGGCGTTTGTGTCAGTGAGGATGAGTGCGTGTGTGTCCGTGAGGATGAGTGCGTGTGTGTCCGTGAGGATGAGTGTGTGTGTGTCCGTGAGGATGAGTGCGTGTGTGTCGGAGGGGATGAGTGCGTGTGTGTCGGTGAGGAAGAGCGCGTGTGTTTCGGTGAGGATGAGCGGGTGTGTGTCGGTGAGGATGAGCGCGTGTGTGTCGGTGAGGATGAGCGCGTGGGCGTCAGTGAGGATGAGCCGTGTGTGTTGGTGAGGATGAGGGCGTGTGTGTCGGTGAGGATGGGGGCGTGTGCGTCGGTGAGGATGCACGTGTGTGTCGGAGAGGATGAGCGCTTGTGTGTCAGTGAGAATGAGCGTGGGTGTGTCAGTGAGGATGAGCACGTGTGTGTCAGTGAGAATGAGCGCGTGTGTGTCGGAGAGGATGAGGGCGTTTGTGTCAGTGAGGATGAGTGCGTGTGTGTCCGTGAGGTTGAGTGCGTGTGTGTCCGTGAGGATGAGCGAGTGTGTGTCAGTGAGGATGAGCGAGTGTGTGTCAGTGAGGATGAGCGCATGTGTGTCGGAGAGGATGAGCGCGTGTGTGTCAGTGAGGATGAGCGCGTGCGTGTCGGTGAGGATGAGCGCATGTGTGTCGGTGAGGATGAGCGCCTGTGTGTCGGTGAGGATGAGTGCGTGTGTGTCAGTGAGAATGAGCGCGTGAGTGTCGGTGAGGATGAGCGGGTGTGTGTCGGTGAGGATGAGCGCGTGTGTGTCGGTGAGGATGAGCGCGTGGGCGTCAGTGAGGATGAGCCCTGTGTGTTGGTGAGGATGAGGGCGTGTGTGTCGGTGAGGATGGGGGCGTGTGCGTCGGTGAGGATGCACGTGTGTGTCGGAGAGGATGAGCGCTTGTGTGTCAGTGAGAATGAGCGTGGGTGTGTCAGTGAGGATGAGCGCGTGTGTGTCAGTGAGAATGAGCGCGTGTGTGTCGGAGAGGATGAGGGCGTTTGTGTCAGTGAGGATGAGTGCGTGTGTGTCCGTGAGGTTGAGTGCGTGTGTGTCCGTGAGGATGAGCGAGTGTGTGTCAGTGAGGATGAGCGAGTGTGTGTCAGTGAGGATGAGCGCATGTGTGTCGGAGAGGATGAGCGCGTGTGTGTCAGTGAGGATGAGCGCGTGCGTGTCGGTGAGGATGAGCGCATGTGTGTCGGTGAGGATGAGCGCCTGTGTGTCGGTGAGGATGAGGGCATGTGTGTCAGTGAGGATGAGAACGTGACTGTTGGTGAGGATCAGCGCATTTGTGTCGGTGAAGATGAGCGCGTGTGTGTCAGTGAGGATGAGCGCGTGTGTGTCAGTGAGGATGAGTGCGTGTGTGTTGGTGAAGATGAGCGCATGTGTGTCAGTGAGGATGAGCGCGGGTTTCCGTGAGCATGAAGGCGTGTGTGTCCGTGAGGATGAGTGCGTGAGTGTCGGTGAGAATGAGCGCATGTGTGTCAGTGAGGATGAGCTCATGTGTGTCAGTGAGGATGAGCACGTGTGTGTCAGTGAGGATGAGCCGTGTGTGTTGGTGAGGATGAGGGAGTGTGTGTCGGTGAGGATGGGGGCGTGTGCGTCGGTGAGGATGCGCGTGTGTGTCGGAGAGGATGAGCGCTTGTGCGTCAGTGAGGATGAGCACGTGTATGTCAGTGAAAATGAGCGCGTGTGTGTCGGAGAGGATGAGGGCGTTTGTGTCAGTGAGGATGAGTGCGTGTGTGTCCGTGAGGATGAGTGCGTGTGTGTCCGTGAGGATGAGTGCGTGTGTGTCCGTGAGGATGAGTGCGTGTGTGTCGGAGGGGATGAGTGCGTGTGTGTCTGTGAGGATGAGTGCGTGTGTGTCGGTGAGGATGAGCGCGTGTGTTTCAGTGATGATGAGCGCGTGTGTGTCGGTGAGGATGAGCGCGTGTGTGTCAGTGAGGATGAGCACGTGTGTGTCAGTGAGGATGACCGCGTGTGTGTCAGTGAGGATGAGTTCATGTGTGTCAGTGAGGATGAGCACGTGTGTGTCAGTGAGGATGAGCGAATGTGTGTCAGTGAGGATGAGTGCGTGTGTGTCGGTGAGGATGACAGAGTGTGTGTCAGTGAGGATGAGCGCGTGTGTGTCAGTGAGGATGAGCACGTGGGTGTCAGTGAGGATGGGCTCATGTGTGTCAGTGAGGATGAGCACGTGTGTGTCAGTGAGGATGAGCGAATGTGTGTCAGTGAGGATGACAGAGTGTGTGTCAGTGGGGATGACCGCGTGTGTGTCGGTGAGAATGAGCGCGTGTGTGTCAGTGAGGATGAGAGCGTGTGTGTGGGTGAGGATGAGCGCGTGTGTGTCGGTGAGGATGAGCGTGTGTGTGTCGGTGAGGATGAGCGCGTGTGTGTCGGTGAGGATGAGCGCGTGTGTGTCGGTAAGGATGAGTGCGTGTGTGTCAGTAAGAACGAGCGCGTGTGTGTCAGTAAGGATGAGCGTGTGTGTATCACTGAGGATGAGCGCGTGTGTGTCAGTGAGGATGAGTGCATGTGTGTCAGTGAGGATAAGCGCGTGTGTGACAGTGAGGATGAGCACGTGTGTGTCAGTGAGGATGAGCGCTTGTGTGTCAGTGAGGATGAGTGCGTTTGTGTCGGTGAGGATGAGCGCGTGTGTTTCGGAGAGGATGAGCGTTTGTGTGTCAGTGAGGATGAGCGCGTGTGTGTCAGTGAGGATGAGTGCGTTTGTGTCGGTGAGGATGAGCGCGTGTGTGTCAGTGAGGATGAGCATGTGTGTGTCAGTGAGGATGAGCGCGTGTGTGTCAGTGAGGATGAGTGCGTGTGTTTCAGTGAGGATGAGCGAATGTGTGTCAGTGAGGATGACAGCATGTGTGTCAGTGAGGATGAGCGCGTGTGTGTCAGTGAGGATGAGTGCGTGTGTTTCAGTGAGGATGAG
Source organism: Mustelus asterias (assembly GCF_964213995.1). Lineage (NCBI taxonomy): Eukaryota > Metazoa > Chordata > Chondrichthyes > Carcharhiniformes > Triakidae > Mustelus > Mustelus asterias. The sequence continues at coordinate 7,696 of NW_027592415.1, forward strand.
CGAATGTGTGTCAGTGAAGATGAGCGCGTGTGTGTCAGTGAGGATGAGCGCGTGTGTGTCAGTGAGGATGAGCGCATGTGTGTCAGTGAGGATGAGCGCGTGTGTGTCGGTGAGGATGAGCGCGTGTGTGTCAGTGAGGATGAGCGAATGTATGTCGGAGATGATGAGCGCGTGTGTGTCGGTGAGGATGAGCGCATGTGTGTCAGTGAGTATGAGCGCATGTGTGTCGGTGAGGATGAGCGCGTGTGTGTCGGTGAGGATGAGGGCATGTGTCAGTGAGGATGAGCGCATGTGTGTCAGTGAGGATGAGAGCGTGACTGTCGGTGAGGATCAGCGCATTTGTGTCGGTGAAGATGAGCGCGTGTGTGTCAGTGAGGATGAGCGCTTGTGTGTCAGTGAGGATGAGTGCGTGTGTGTTGGTGAAGATGAGCGCATGTGTGTCAGTGAGGATGAGCGCGTGTTTCCGTGAGCATGAAGGCGTGTGTGTCAGTTGGGATGAGCGCGTGAGTGTCGGTGAGGATGAGCGCGTGGGCGTCAGTGAGGATGAGCCGTGTGTGTTGGTGAGGATGAGGGCGTGTGTGTCGGTGAGGATGGGGGCGTGTGCGTCGGTGAGGATGCACGTGTGTGTCGGAGAGGATGAGCGCTTGTGTGTCAGTGAGAATGAGCGTGGGTGTGTCAGTGAGGATGAGCGCGTGTGTGTCAGTGAGAATGAGCGCGTGTGTGTCGGAGAGGATGAGGGCGTTTGTGTCAGTGAGGATGAGTGCGTGTGTGTCCGTGAGGTTGAGTGCGTGTGTGTCCGTGAGGATGAGTGCGTGTGTGTCCGTGAGGATGAGTGCGTGTGTGTTGGTGAGGATGAGTGCGTGTGTGTCCGTGAGGATGAGCGCGTGTGTTTCAGTGATGATGAGCGCGTGTGTGTCGGTGAGGATGAGCGCGTGTGTGTCAGTGAGGATGAGCACGTGTGTGTCAGTGAGGATGAGCGCGTGTGTGTCAGTGAGGATGAGTGCGTTTGTGTTGGTGAGGATGAGTGCGTGTGTGTCCGTGAGGATGAGCGCGTGTGTGTCCGTGAGGATGAGTGCGTGTGTGTTGGTGAGGATGAGTGCGTGTGTGTCCGTGAGGATGAGCACGTGTGTTTCAGTGATGATGAGCCCGTGTGTGTCGGTGAGGATGAGCGCGTGTGTGTCAGTGAGGATGAGCACGTGTGTGTCAGTGAGGATGAGCGCGTGTGTGTCAGTGAGGATGAGTGCGTTTGTGTCGGTGAGGCTGAGAGCATGTGTGTCAGTGAGGATGAGCGAATGTGTGTCAGTGAGGATGACAGCGTGTGCGTCAGTGAGGATGACCGCGTGTGTGTCGGTGAGAATGAGCGCGTGTGTGTCGGTGAGGATGAGCGCGTGTGTGTCGGTGAGGATGAGCGCGTGTTTGTCGGTGAGGATGAGCGGGTGTGTGTCGGTGAGGATGAGCGGGTGTGTGTCGGTGAGGAAGAGCGCGTGTGTGTCGGTGAGGATGAGCGGGTGTGTGTCGGTGAGGAAGAGCGCGTGTGTGTCGGTGAGGAAGAGCGCGTGTGTGTCGGTGAGGATGAGCGGGTGTGTGTCGGTGAGGAAGAGCGCGTGTGTGTCGGTGAGGAAGAGCGCGTGTGTGTCGGTGAGGAAGAGCGCGTGTGTGTCGGTGAGGATGTGTGCGTGTGTGTCAGTGAGAATGAGCGCGTGAGTGTCGGTGAGGATGAGCGGGTGTGTGTCGGTGAGGATGAGCGCGTGTGTGTCGGTGAGGATGAGCGCGTGGGCGTCAGTGAGGATGAGCCGTGTGTGTTGGTGAGGATGAGGGCGTGTGTGTCGGTGAGGATGGGGGCGTGTGCGTCGGTGAGGATGCACGTGTGTGTCGGAGAGGATGAGCGCTTGTGTGTCAGTGAGAATGAGCGTGGGTGTGTCAGTGAGGATGAGCGCGTGTGTGTCAGTGAGAATGAGCGCGTGTGTGTCGGAGAGGATGAGGGCGTTTGTGTCAGTGAGGATGAGTGCGTGTGTGTCCGTGAGGTTGAGTGCGTGTGTGTCCGTGAGGATGAGTGCGTGTGTGTCCGTGAGGATGAGTGCGTGTGTGTTGGTGAGGATGAGTGCGTGTGTGTCCGTGAGGATGCGCGCGTGTGTTTCAGTGATGATGAGCGCGTGTGTGTCGGTGAGGATGAGCGCGTGTGTGTCAGTGAGGATGAGCACGTGTGTGTCAGTGAGGATGAGCGCGTGTGTGTCAGTGAGGATGAGTGCGTTTGTGTTGGTGAGGATGAGTGCGTGTGTGTCCGTGAGGATGAGCGCGTGTGTGTCCGTGAGGATGAGTGCGTGTGTGTTGGTGAGGATGAGTGCGTGTGTGTCCGTGAGGATGAGCACGTGTGTTTCAGTGATGATGAGCGCGTGTGTGTCGGTGAGGATGAGCGCGTGTGTGTCAGTGAGGATGAGCACGTGTGTGTCAGTGAGGATGAGCGCGTGTGTGTCAGTGAGGATGAGTGCGTTTGTGTTGGTGAGGCTGAGAGCATGTGTGTCAGTGAGGATGAGCGAATGTGTGTCAGTGAGGATGACAGCGTGTGCGTCAGTGAGGATGACCGCGTGTGTCGGTGAGAATGAGCGCGTGTGTGTCGGTGAGGATGAGCGCGTGTGTGTCGGTGAGGATGAGCGCGTGTTTGTCGGTGAGGATGAGCGGGTGTGTGTCGGTGAGGATGAGCGGGTGTGTGTCGGTGAGGAAGAGCGCGTGTGTGTCGGTGAGGATGAGCGGGTGTGTGTCGGTGAGGAAGAGCGCGTGTGTGTCGGTGAGGAAGAGCGCGTGTGTTTCGGTGAGGATGAGCGGGTGTGTGTCGGTGAGGAAGAGCGCGTGTGTGTCGGTGAGGAAGAGCGCGTGTGTGTCGGTGAGGATGAGTGCGTGTGTGTCAGTGAGAATGAGCGCGTGAGTGTCGGTGAGGATGAGCGGGTGTGTGTCGGTGAGGATGAGCGCGTGTGTGTCGGTGAGGATGAGCGGGTGTGTGTCGGTGAGGAAGAGCGCGTGTGTGTCGGTGAGGAAGAGCGCGTGTGTGTCGGTGAGGATGAGTGCGTGTGTGTCAGTGAGAATGAGCGCGTGAGTGTCGGTGAGGATGAGCGCGTGTGTGTCAGTGAGAATGAGCGTGTGTGAGTGTCGGTGACGGTGAGGGCATGTGTGTTGGTGAGGATGAGCGCGTGTGTGTCGGTGAGGATGAGCGCGTGTGTGTCTGTGAGGATGAGCGCGTGTGTGTCGGTGAGGATGAGCGCGTTTGTGTCGGTGTGGATGAACGCGTGTGTGTGAATGAGGATGAGTGCGTGTGTGTCGGTGAGGATGAGCGCCTGTGTGCCGGTGAGGATGAGCGCGTGTGTGTCGGTGAGGATGAGCGCGTGTGTGTCGGTGAGGATGAGTGCGTGTGTGTCTGTGAGGATGAGCGCGTGTGTGTCTGTGAGGATGAGCGCGTGTGTGTCAGTGAGGATGAGCGCGTTTGTGTCGGTGAGGATGAGGGCATGTGTGTCAGTGAGGATGAGCGCGTGTGTGTCTGTCAGGATGAGCGCGTGTGTGTCGGTGAGGATGAGCGCGTTTGTGTCGGTGAGGATGAGGGCATGTGTGTCAGTGAGGATGAGCGCGTGTGTGTCAGTGAGGATGAGCGCGTGTGTTTCAGTGTGGATGAGCGTGTGTGTGTGAATGAGGATGAGCGTGTGTGTGTCAGTGATGATGAGCACGTGTCTGTGTGGATGAGCGTGAGTGTGTGACTGAGGATGTGCGTGTGTGTGTCAGTGAGGATCAGCGCATGTGTGTCAGTGAGAATGAGCGCGTGTGTGTCAGTGAGGATGAGCGTGAGTGTGTGAATGAGGATGAGTGCGTGTGTGTCGGTGAGGATGAGCGCGTGTGTGTCGGTGAGGATGAGCGCGTGTGTGACGGTGAGGATGAGCGCGTGTGTGTCGGTGAGGATGAGCGCGTGTGTGTCGGTGAGGATGAGCGCCTGTGTGTCGGTGAGGATGAGCGCGTTTGTGTCGGTGAGGATGAACGCGTGTGTGTCTGTGAGGATGAGCGCGTGTGTGTCGGTGAGGATGAGCGCGTGTGTGTCGGTGAGGATGAGCGAGTGTATGTCGGTGAGGATGAGCGCGTGTGTTTCGGTGAGGATGAGCGCGTGTGTGTCGGTGAGGATGAGTGCGTGTGTGTCGGTGAGGATGAGGGCGTGTGTGTCAGTGAGGATGAGCGCGTGTGTGTCAGTGAGGATGAGCGCGTGTGTTTCAGTGTGGATGAGCGTGTGTGTGTGAATGAGGATGAGCGTCTGTGTGTCAGTGACGATGAGCACGTGTGTGTCAGTGAGAATGAGCGCGTGTGTGTCTGTGTGAATGAGCGTGAGTGTGTGACTGAGGATGTGCGTGTGTGTTTCAGTGAGGATGAGCGCATGTGTGTCAGTGAGAATGAGCGCGTGTGTGTCAGTGAGGATGAGCGTGAGTGTGTGAATGAGGATGAGCGCGTGTGTGTCAGTGAGGATGAGGGCGTGTGTGTCAGTGAGGATGAGCGCGTGTGTGTCAGTGAGGATGAGCGCGTGTGTTTCAGTGTGGATGAGCGTGTGTGTGTGAATGAGGATGAGCGTGTGTGTGAATGAGGATGAGCGCGTGTGTTTCAGTGTGGATGAGCGTGTGTGTGTGAATGAGGATGAGCGTGTGTGTGTCAGTGATGATGAGCACGTGTCTGTGTGGATGAGCGTGAGTGTGTGACTGAGGATGTGCGTGTGTGTGTCAGTGAGGATGTGCGCATGTGTGTCAGTGAGAATGAGCGCGTGTGTGTCAGTGAGGATGAGCGTGAGTGTGTGAATGAGGATGAGTGCGTGTGTGTCGGTGAGGATGAGCGCGTGTGTGTCGGTGAGGATGAGCGCGTGTGTGACGGTGAGGATGAGCGCGTGTGTGTCGGTGAGGATGAGCGCGTGTGTGTCGGTGAGGATAAGCGCCTGTGTGTCGGTGAGGATGAGCGCGTTTGTGTCGGTGAGGATGAACGCGTGTGTGTCTGTGAGGATGAGCGCGTGTGTGTCGGTGAGGATGAGCGCGTGTGTGTCGGTGAGGATGAGCGAGTGTATGTCGGTGAGGATGAGCGCGTGTGTTTCGGTGAGGATGAGCGCGTGTGTGTCGGTGAGGATGAGTGCGTGTGTGTCGGTGAGGATGAGGGCGTGTGTGTCAGTGAGGATGAGCGCGTGTGTGTCAGTGAGGATGAGCGCGTGTGTTTCAGTGTGGATGAGCGTGTGTGTGTGAATGAGGATGAGCGTCTGTGTGTCAGTGACGATGAGCACTTGTGTGTCAGTGAGAATGAGCGCGTGTGTGTCTGTGTGAATGAGCGTGAGTGTGTGACTGAGGATGTGCGTGTGTGTGTCAGTGAGGATGAGCGCATGTGTGTCAGTGAGAATGAGCGCGTGTGTGTCAGTGAGGATGAGCGTGAGTGTGTGAATGAGGATGAGCGCGTGTGTGTCAGTGAGGATGAGGGCGTGTGTGTCAGTGAGGATGAGCGCGTGTGTTTCAGTGTGGATGAGCGTGTGTGTGTGAATGAGGATGAGCGTCTGTGTGTCAGTGACGATGAGCACGTGTGTGTCAGTGAGAATGAGCGCGTGTGTGTCTGTGTGAATGAGCGTGAGTGTGTGACTGAGGATGTGCGTGTGTGTGTCAGTGAGGATGAGCGCATGTGTGTCAGTGAGAATGAGCGCGTGTGTGTCAGTGAGGATGAGCGTGAGTGTGTGAATGAGGATGAGCGCGTGTGTGTCAGTGAGGATGAGGGCGTGTGTGTCAGTGAGGATGAGCGCGTGTGTGTCAGTGAGGATGAGCGCGTGTGTTTCAGTGTGGATGAGCGTGTGTGTGTGAATGAGGATGAGCGTGTGTGTGAATGAGGATGAGCGCGTGTGTTTCAGTGTGGATGAGCGTGTGTGTGTGAATGAGGATGAGCGTGTGTGTGTCAGTGATGATGAGCACGTGTCTGTGTGGATGAGCGTGAGTGTGTGACTGAGGATGTGCGTGTGTGTGTCAGTGAGGATGAGCGCATGTGTGTCAGTGAGGATGAGCGTGAGTGTGTGACTGAGGATGAGCGCGTGTGTGTCGGTGAGGATGAGCGCGTGTGTGTCGGTGAGGATGAGCGCGTGTGTGTCTGTGAGGATGAGCGCGTGTGTGTCAGTGAGGATGAGCGCGTTTGTGTCGGTGAGGATGAGGGCATGTGTGTCAGTGAGGATGAGCGCGTGTGTGTCTGTCAGGATGAGCGCGTGTGTGTCGGTGAGGATGAGCGCGTTTGTGTCGGTGAGGATGAGGGCATGTGTGTCAGTGAGGATGAGCGCGTGTGTGTCAGTGAGGATGAGCGCGTGTGTTTCAGTGTGGATGAGCGTGTGTGTGTGAATGAGGATGAGCGTGTGTGTGTCAGTGATGATGAGCACGTGTCTGTGTGGATGAGCGTGAGTGTGTGACTGAGGATGTGCGTGTGTGTGTCAGTGAGGATGAGCGCATGTGTGTCAGTGAGAATGAGCGCGTGTGTGTCAGTGAGGATGAGCGTGAGTGTGTGAATGAGGATGAGTGCGTGTGTGTCGGTGAGGATGAGCGCGTGTGTGTCGGTGAGGATGAGCGCGTGTGTGACGGTGAGGATGAGCGCGTGTGTGTCGGTGAGGATGAGCGCGTGTGTGTCGGTGAGGATGAGCGCCTGTGTGTCGGTGAGGATGAGCGCGTTTGTGTCGGTGAGGATGAACGCGTGTGTGTCTGTGAGGATGAGCGCGTGTGTGTCGGTGAGGATGAGCGCGTGTGTGTCGGTGAGGATGAGCGAGTGTATGTCGGTGAGGATGAGCGCGTGTGTTTCGGTGAGGATGAGCGCGTGTGTGTCGGTGAGGATGAGTGCGTGTGTGTCGGTGAGGATGAGGGCGTGTGTGTCAGTGAGGATGAGCGCCTGTGTGTCAGTGAGGATGAGCGCGTGTGTTTCAGTGTGGATGAGCGTGTGTGTGTGAATGAGGATGAGCGTCTGTGTGTCAGTGACGATGAGCACGTGTGTGTCAGTGAGAATGAGCGCGTGTGTGTCTGTGTGAATGAGCGTGAGAGTGTGACTGAGGATGTGCGTGTGTGTGTCAGTGAGGATGAGCGCATGTGTGTCAGTGAGAATGAGCGCGTGTGTGTCAGGGAGGATGCGCGTGAGTGTGTGAATGAGGATGAGCGCGTGTGTGTCAGTGAGGATGAGGGCGTGTGTGTCAGTGAGGATGAGCGCGTGTGTGTCAGTGAGGATGAGCGCGTGTGTTTCAGTGTGGATGAGCGTGTGTGTGTGAATGAGGATGAGCGTGTGTGTGAATGAGGATGAGCGCGTGTGTTTCAGTGTGGATGAGCGTGTGTGTGTGAATGAGGATGAGCGTGTGTGTGTCAGTGATGATGAGCACGTGTCTGTGTGGATGAGCGTGAGTGGGTGTCAGAGGATGTGCGTGTGTGTGTCAGTGAGGATGAGCGCATGTGTGTCAGTGAGAATGAGCGCGTGTGTGTCAGCGAGGATGAGCGTGAGTGTGTGAATGAGGATGAGTGCGTGAGTGTCGGTGAGGATGAGCGCCTGTGTGCCGGTGAGGATGAGCGCGTGTGTGTCGGTGAGGATGAGCGCGTGTGTGTCGGTGAGGATGAGCGCGTGTGTGTCGGTGAGGATGAGCGCGTGTGTGTCTGTGAGGATGAGCGTGTGTGTGTCGGTGAGGATGAGCGCGTTTGTGTCGGTGTGGATGAACGCGTGTGTGTCGGTCAGGATGAGTGCGTGTGTGTCGGTGAGGATGAGCGCGTGTGTGTCGGTGAGGATGAGCGCCTGTGTGTCGGTGAGGATGAGCGAGTGTATGTCGGTGAGGATGAGCGCGTGTGTTTCGGTGAGGATGAGCGCGTGTGTGTCGGTGAGGATGAGCGCGTGTGTGTCGGTGAGGATGAGCGCGTGTGTCGGTGAGGATGAGCGCGTGTGTGTCGGTGGGGATGAGCGCGTGTGTGTCGGTGAGGATGAGCGCGTGTGTGTCGGTGAGGATGAGTGCGTGTGTGTCGGTGAAGATGAGCGCGTGTGTGTCGGTGAGGATGAGCGCGTGTGTGTTGGTGAGGATGAGCGCGTGTGTGTCAGTGAGGATGAGCGCATGTGTGTCTGTGAGAATGAGCGTGTGTGTGTCGGTGAGGATGAGCGCGTGCGTGTCGGTGAGGATGAGCGCGTGCTTGTCTTAGAAATCATAGAATCTTAGAAACCCTACAGCACAGAAAGAGGCCATTCGGCCCATCGAGTCTGCACCGACCACAATCCCACCCAGGCCCTACCTCCATATCCCTACATATTTACCTGCTAATCCCTCTAACCTACGCATCTCAGGACATTAAGGGCAATTTTAGCTTGGCCAATCAACCTAACTCGCACATCTTTGGACTGTGGGAGGAAACCGGAGCACCCGGAGGAAACCCACGCAGACACGAGGAGAACGTGCAAACTCCACACAGACAGTGACCCAGGCCGGGAATCGAACCCAGGTCCCTGGAGCTGTGAAGCAGCAGTGCTAACCACTGTGCTACCGTGCTGCCTTCCTCATCTCAGTCTAAGATTGTAACCCCTAGTTCTGGACATCCCCAACATTGGGAACATGTTGGGATGGCATCTAGTCTGTCCAGTCCAATCAGGATTTTCTATGTTTCTATGAGATCCCCTCTCATTCTAAATTCCAGTGAGTAAAAGCCCAGTCGATCCAGTCTCTCTTCATATGTCAGTCCTACCATTCCAGGAATCAGTCTGGTGAACCTTCACTGGACTCCCTCAATAGCAAAAATGTTCTTCCTCAGACTAGGAGACCAAAACTGCACACAATACTCAAGGTGTGGCTTCACCAAGGCCCTGTACAACTGAGCAAAACATCTTTACTCCTGTACTCAAATCCTCTTGCTATGAAGGCCTGTATGCCATTAGCTTTCCTCACTGCGTGCTGTACCTGCATGCCAACCTTCAGCAACTGTCCCAACATGACACCCAGGTCACGATGCACTTCCCCTTTTCCTAAACTGCCACCATTCAGATAATAATCTTTCTTCCTGTTTTTGCCACCAAAGTTGATAACCTCACATTTATCCACATTATGTTGCATTTGCCAAGTATCTGCCCACTCAGCCTGTCCAAGCCCCCCTGTAACCTCTCAGGATCCTCCTCACAGCACACACTGCCACCCAGCTTAGTGTCGTCTGAAAATTGGAGATATTGCATTCAATTCTTCATCCAAATCATTAATGTATATTATGAACAACTGGGGTTGCAGCACTGAACCCTGCCGCACCCACTAGTCACTGCTTGTCACTCTGAAAAGGATCCATATATTCCCACTCTCTGCTTCAGTTTGAGCATAATCTCCCTCCCCTTATACACTAGGCTTGGGTCAAATGTCTTCTTGACCACCTGATTGAGAAACTTATCAGCCTTGATTGAATGGCAGAGCAGACTCAATGGGCTGAATGCCCTAATTCCACTCCTACATCTTACGGTCTTATGATCTCCCTGTCCAGCCTCCTTCACGGATGCCTGGATGTTGGCTCCAGGTTCTCTCTGATCCTCTATAGTTCTCAGCATCATCCCTTTATTGTTCATTCCCTTGTCTTGTCTAATGTCCCAAAATCATTCTCTCTCACTGCTCCAGATCGAATTCCATGTGCCATTTTTCTGTCCATCTGACCAGCCCATTGGTATCTTCCTGCAGTCAAAGAACAAACAACAAAGAACAAAGAACAGTACAGCACAGGAAACAGGCCCTCCGGCCCTCCAAGCCTGTGCCGCTCCTTGGTCCAAGTAGGTCAGTGAGGATGAGGGCGTGTGTTTCAGTGAGGATGAGTGCGTGTATGTCGGTGAGGATGAGTGCGTGTGTGTCGGTGAGGATGAGTGCGTGTGTGTCAGTGAGGGTGAGAGTGCGTGTGTGTCGGTGAGGATGAGTGCGTGTGTGTCAGTGAGGATGAGCGCGTGTGTGTCAGTGAGGATGAGTGCGTGGGTGTCAGTGAGGATGAGTGCGTGTGTGTCGGTGAGAATGAGGGCGTGTGTGTCAGTGAAGATGAGTGCGTGTGTGTCGGTGAGAATGAGGGCGTGTGTGTCAGTGAGGATGAGGACGTGTGTGTCAGTGAGGATGAGCGCGTGTGTGTCAGTGAGAATGAGCGCGTGTGTGTCGGTGAGGATGAGTGCGTGTGTGTCGGTGAGGATGAGCGCGTGTGTGTCGGTGAGGAACAGGGCGTGTGTGTCGGTGAGGAAGAGCGCGTGTGTGTCGGTGAGGACGAGTGCGTGTGTGTCGGTGAGGATGAGTGCGTGTGTGTCAGTGAGGTTGAGTGCGTGTGTGTCGGTGAGGATGAGTGCGTGTGTGTCAGTGAGGATGAGCGCGTGTGTGTCGGTGAAGAGCACGTGTGTGGCAGTGAGGATGAGCGCGTGTGTGTCAGTGAACATGAGCGCGTGTGTGGCAGTGAGGATGAGTGCGTGTGTGTCAGTGAGGATGAGCGCATGTGTGTTGGTGAGGATGAGCGCGTGTGTGTCAGTGAGGATGAGCGCATGTGTGTCAGTGAGGATGAGCGCATGTGTGTCGGTCAGGATGAGCGCGGGTGTGTCAGTGAGGAAGAGCACATGTGTGTCGGTGAGGATGAAGGCGTGTGTGTCGGTGAGGATGAGCGCGTGTGTGTCAGTGACGATGTGCACGTGTGTGTCGGTGAGGATGAGTGCGTGTGTGTCGGTGAGGATGAGTGCGTGTGTGTCGGTGAGGATGAGTGCGTGTGTGTCGGTGAGGATGAGTGCGTGTGTGTCGGTGAGGATGAGCGCGTGTGTTTCGGTGACGATGAGCGTATGTGTCAGTGAGGATGAGCGCGTACGTGTCGGTGAAGATGAGCGCATGTGTGTCGGTGAGGATGAGCGCGTGTGTGTCAGTGAGGATGAGCGCATGTGTGTCAGTGAGGATGAGCGCATGTGTGTCGGTGAGGATGAGGGCGTGTGTGTCGGTGAGGATGAGAGCGTGTGTGTCAGTGATGATGTGCACGTGTGTGTCGGTGAGGATGAGTGCGTGTGTGTCGGTGAGGATGAGTGCGTGTGTGTCGGTGAGGATGAGTGCGTGTGTGTCGGTGAGGATGAGTGCGTGTGTGTCGGTGAGGATGAGTGCGTGTGTGTCGGTGAGGATGAGCGCGTGTGTTTCGGTGAGGATGAGCGTATGTGTCAGTGAGGATGAGCGCGTATGTGTCGGTGAAGATGAGCGCATGTGTGTCGGTGAGGATGAGCGCGTGTGTGTCAGTGAGGATGAGCGCATGTGTGTCAGTGAGGATGAGCGCATGTGTGTCGGTGAGGATGAGGGCGTGTGTGTCGGTGAGGATGAGAGCGTGTGTGTCAGTGAGGATGAGCACATGTGTGTCGGTGAGGATGAAGGCGTGTGTGTCGGTGAGGATGAGCGCGTGTGTGTCGGTGAGGATGAGCACGTGTGTGTCAGTGAGGATGAAAGTGTGTGTTTCGGTGAGGATGAGTGTGTCAATGGGGATGAGCGTGTGTGTGTCGGTGAGGATGAGGGCGTGTGTGTCAGTGAGGATGAGTGCGTGTGTGTCGGTGAGGATGAGTGCGTGTGTGTCGGTGAGGATGAGTGCGTGTGTGTCGGTGAGGATGAGCGCGTGTGTTTCGGTGAGGATGAGCGTATGTGTCAGTGAGGATGAGCGCGTATGTGTCGGTGAAGATGAGCGCATGTGTGTCGGTGAGGATGAGCGCGTGTGTGTCAGTGAGGATGAGCGCATGTGTGTCAGTGAGGATGAGCGCATGTGTGTCGGTGAGGATGAGGGCGTGTGTGTCGGTGAGGATGAGAGCGTGTGTGTCAGTGAGGATGAGCACATGTGTGTCGGTGAGGATGAAGGCGTGTGTGTCGGTGAGGATGAGCGCGTGTGTGTCGGTGAGGATGAGCACGTGTGTGTCAGTGAGGATGAAAGTGTGTGTTTCGGTGAGGATGAGTGTGTCAATGGGGATGAGCGTGTGTGTGTCGGTGAGGATGAGGGCGTGTGTGTCGGTGAGGAAGAGGGCGTGTGTGTCGGTGAGGATGAGGGCGTGTGTGTCGGTGAGGAAGAGGGCGTGTGTGTCGGATGGATGAGCAAGTGTGTGTCGGTGAGAAAGAGGGCGTGTGTGTCGGTGAGGATGAGCACGTGTGTGTCGGGGAGGATGAGCGCGTGTGTGTCGGTGAAGAAGAGGCGTGTGTGTCGGTGAGCATGAGCGCATGTGTGTCGGTGTGGATGAACGCATGTGTGTCAGTGAGGATGAGTGCGTGTGTGTCGGTGAGGATGAGTGCGTGTGTGTCGGTGAGGATTAGTGCGTGTGTGTCGGTGTGGATGAGCGCGTGTGTGTCGGTGAGGATGAGCGCGTGTGTGTCGGTGAAGATGAGCGCATGTGTGTCAGTGAGGATGAGTGCCTGTGTGTCGGTGAGGATGAGCGCGTGTGTGTCGGTGAGGATGAGCGCGTGTGTGTCGGTGAGGATGAGCGCGTGTGTGTCGGTGAGGATGAGTGCATGTGTGTCGTTGAAGATGAGCGCGTGTGTGTCGGTGAGGATGAGCGCGTGTGTGTCGGTGAGGATGAGTGCGTGTGTGTCGGTGAAGATGAGCGCGTGTGTGTCAGTGAGGATGAGCGCGTATGTGTCGGTGAAGATGAGCGCATGTGTGTCGGTGAGGATGAGCGCGTGTGTGTCAGTGAGGATGAGCGCATGTGTGTCAGTGAGGATGAACGCATGTGTGTCGGTGAGGATGAGGGCGTGTGTGTCGGTGAGGATGAGAGCGTGTGTGTCAGTGAGGATGAGCACATCTGTGTCGGTGAGGATGAAGGCGTGTGTGTCGGTGAGGATGAGCGCGTGTGTGTCGGTGAGGATGAGCACGTGTGTGTCAGTGAGGATGAACGTGTGTGTTTCGGTGAGGATGAGTGTGTGTGTGTCAATGGGGATGAGCGTGTGTGTGTCGGTGAGGATGAGGGCGTGTGTGTCGGTGAGGAAGAGGGCGTGTGTGTCGGTGAGGATGAGGGCGTGTGTGTCGGTGAGGAAGAGGGCGTGTGTGTCGGATGGATGAGCAAGTGTGTGTCGGTGAGAAAGAGGGCGTGTGTGTCGGTGAGGATGAGCACGTGTGTGTCGGGGAGGATGAGCGCGTGTGTGTCGGTGAAGAAGAGGGCGTGTGTGTCGGTGAGCATGAGCGCATGTGTGTCGGTGTGGATGAACGCATGTGTGTCAGTGAGGATGAGTGCGTGTGTGTCAGTGAGGATGAGTGCGTGTGTGTCGGTGAGGATTAGTGCGTGTGTGTCGGTGTGGATGAGCGCGTGTGTGTCGGTGAGGATGAGCGCGTGTGTGTCGGTGAAGATGAGCGCATGTGTGTCAGTGAGGATGAGTGCCTGTGTGTCGGTGAGGATGAGCGCGTGTGTGTCGGTGAGGATGAGCGCGTGTGTGTCGGTGAGGATGAGCGCGTGTGTGTCGGTGAGGATGAGTGCATGTGTGTCGTTGAAGATGAGCGCGTGTGTGTCGGTGAGGATGAGCGCGTGTGTGTCGGTGAGGATGAGTGCGTGTGTGTCGGTGAAGATGAGCGCGTGTGTGTCGGTGAGGATGAGCGCGTGTGTGTTGGTGAGGATGAGCGCGTGTGTGTCAGTGAGGATGAGCGCATGTGTGTCTGTGAGAATGAGCGTGTGTGTGTCGGTGAGGATGAGCGCGTGTGTGTCGGTGAGGATGAGCGCGTGTGTGTCGGTGAGGATGAGGGCGTGTGTGTCGGTGAGGATGAGGGCGTGTGTGTCGGTGAGGATGAGCGCGTGTGTGTCGGTGAGGATGAGCGCGTGCGTGTCGGTGAGGATGAGCGCGTGCTTGTCTTAGAAATCATAGAATCTTAGAAACCCTACAGCACAGAAAGAGGCCATTCGGCCCATCGAGTCTGCACCGACCACAATCCCACCCAGGCCCTACCTCCATATCCCTACATATTTACCTGCTAATCCCTCTAACCTACGCATCTCAGGACATTAAGGGCAATTTTAGCTTGGCCAATCAACCTAACTCGCACATCTTTGGACTGTGGGAGGAAACCGGAGCACCCGGAGGAAACCCACGCAGACACGAGGAGAACGTGCAAACTCCACACAGACAGTGACCCAGGCCGGGAATCGAACCCAGGTCCCTGGAGCTGTGAAGCAGCAGTGCTAACCACTGTGCTACCGTGCTGCCTTCCTCATCTCAGTCTAAGATTGTAACCCCTAGTTCTGGACATCCCCAACATTGGGAACATGTTGGGATGGCATCTAGTCTGTCCAGTCCAATCAGGATTTTCTATGTTTCTATGAGATCCCCTCTCATTCTAAATTCCAGTGAGTAAAAGCCCAGTCGATCCAGTCTCTCTTCATATGTCAGTCCTACCATTCCAGGAATCAGTCTGGTGAACCTTCACTGGACTCCCTCAATAGCAAAAATGTTCTTCCTCAGACTAGGAGACCAAAACTGCACACAATACTCAAGGTGTGGCTTCACCAAGGCCCTGTACAACTGAGCAAAACATCTTTACTCCTGTACTCAAATCCTCTTGCTATGAAGGCCTGTATGCCATTAGCTTTCCTCACTGCGTGCTGTACCTGCATGCCAACCTTCAGCAACTGTCCCAACATGACACCCAGGTCACGATGCACTTCCCCTTTTCCTAAACTGCCACCATTCAGATAATAATCTTTCTTCCTGTTTTTGCCACCAAAGTTGATAACCTCACATTTATCCACATTATGTTGCATTTGCCAAGTATCTGCCCACTCAGCCTGTCCAAGCCACCCTGTAACCTCTCAGGATCCTCCTCACAGCACACACTGCCACCCAGCTTAGTGTCGTCTGAAAATTGGAGATATTGCATTCAATTTTTCATCCAAATCATTAATGTATATTATGAACAACTGGGGTTGCAGCACTGAACCCTGCCGCACCCACTAGTCACTGCTTGTCACTCTGAAAAGGATCCATATATTCCCACTCTCTGCTTCAGTTTGAGCATAATCTCCCTCCCCTTATACACTAGGCTTGGGTCAAATGTCTTCTTGACCACCTGATTGAGAAACTTATCAGCCTTGATTGAATGGCAGAGCAGACTCAATGGGCTGAATGCCCTAATTCCACTCCTACATCTTACGGTCTTATGATCTCCCTGTCCAGCCTCCTTCACGGATGCCTGGATGTTGGCTCCAGGTTCTCTCTGATCCTCTATAGTTCTCAGCATCATCCCTTTATTGTTCATTCCCTTGTCTTGTCTAATGTCCCAAATTCATTCTCTCTCACTGCTCCAGATCGAATTCCATGTGCCATTTTTCTGTCCATCTGACCAGCCCATTGGTATCTTCCTGCAGTCAAACAACAAAGAACAAAGAACAGTACAGCACAGGAAACAGGCCCTTCGGCCCTCCAAGCCTGTGCCGCTCCTTGGTCCAAGTAGGTCAGTGAGGATGAGGGCGTGTGTTTCAGTGAGGATGAGTGCGTGTGTGTCGGTGAGGATGAGTGCGTGTGTGTCGGTGAGGATGAGTGCGTGTGTGTCAGTGAGGGTGAGAGTGCGTGTGTGTCGGTGAGGATGAGTGCGTGTGTGTCAGTGAGGATGAGCGCGTGGGTGTCAGTGAGGATGAGTGCGTGTGTGTCGGTGAGAATGAGGGCGTGTGTGTCAGTGAGGATGAGTGCGTGGGTGTCAGTGAGGATGAGTGCGTGTGTGTCGGTGAGAATGAGTGCGTGTGTGTCGGTGAGGATGAGCGTGTGTGTCAGTGAGGATGAGCTTGTGCGTGTCGGTGAGGATGAGCGTGTGTGTTTCAGTGAGGATGAGGGCGTGTGTGTCGGTGAGGATGAGCGCGTGTGTGTCGGTGAGGATGAGTGCCTGTGTGTCGGTGAGGATGAGTGCGTGTGTGTCGGTGAGGATGAGTGCCTGTGTGTCGGTGAGGATGAGTGCGTGTGTGTCGGTGAGGATGAGCGCGTGTGTGTCGGTGAGGATGAGCGTATGTGTCAGTGAGGATGAGCGCGTGTGTGTCGGTGAAGATGAGCGCATGTGTGTCAGTGAGGATGAGAGCATGTGTGTCAGTGAGGATGAGCACATGTGTGTCGGTGAGGATGAAGGCGTGTGTGTCGGTGAGGATGAGCGCGTGTGTGTCAGTGAGGATGAGGCCGTGTGTGTCAATGAGGATGAGCACGTGTGTGTCGGTGAGGATGAGCCTGTGTGTGTCGTGAGCATGAGCGTGTATTTGTCGGTGAGGATGTGCACGTGTCTGTCAGTGAGGATGAGCGTGTGTGTTTCGGTGAGGATGAGTGTGTGTGTGTCAATGGGGATGAGCGTGTGTGTGTCGGTGAGGATGAGGGCGTGTGTGTCGGTGAGGAAGAGAGCGTGTGTGTCGGTGAGGATGAGCGCGTGTGTGTCGGTGAGGAACAGGGCGTGTGTGTCGGTGAGGAAGAGCGCGTGTGTGTCGGTGAGGATGAGTGCGTGTGTGTCAGTGAGGATGAGTGCGTGTGTGTCGGTGAGGATGAGTGCGTGTGTGTCAGTGAGGATGAGCGCGTGTGTGTCGGTGAAGAGCACGTGTGTGGCAGTGAGGATGAGCGCGTGTGTGTCAGTGAACATGAGCGCGTGTGTGGCAGTGAGGATGAGTGCGTGTGTGTCAGTGAGGATGAGCGCATGTGTGTCGGTGAGGATGAGCGCGTGTGTGTCAGTGAGGATGAGCGCATGTGTGTCAGTGAGGATGAGCGCATGTGTGTCGGTGAGGATGAGCGCGGGTGTGTCAGTGAGGAAGAGCACATGTGTGTCGGTGAGGATGAAGGCGTGTGTGTCGGTGAGGATGAGCGCGTGTGTGTCAGTGACGATGTGCACGTGTGTGTCGGTGAGGATGAGTGCGTGTGTGTCGGTGAGGATGAGTGCGTGTGTGTCGGTGAGGATGAGTGCGTGTGTGTCGGTGAGGATGAGCGCGTGTGTGTCGGTGAGGATGAGCGTATGTGTCAGTGAGGATGAGCGCGTATGTGTCGGTGAAGATGAGCGCATGTGTGTCGGTGAGGATGAGCGCGTGTGTGTCAGTGAGGATGAGCGCATGTGTGTCAGTGAGGATGAGCGCATGTGTGTCGGTGAGGATGAGAGCGTGTGTGTCAGTGAGGATGAGCACATGTGTGTCGGTGAGGATGAAGGCGTGTGTGTCGGTGAGGATGAGCGCGTGTGTGTCGGTGAGGATGAGCACGTGTGTGTCAGTGAGGATGAACGTGTGTGTTTCGGTGAGGATGAGTGTGTGTGTGTCAATGGGGATGAGCGTGTGTGTGTCGGTGAGGATGAGGGCGTGTGTGTCGGTGAGGAAGAGGGCGTGTGTGTCGGATGGATGAGCAAGTGTGTGTCGGTGAGAAAGAGGGCGTGTGTGACGGTGAGGATGAGCACGTGTGTGTCGGGGAGGATGGGCTTGTGTGTGTCGGTGAGGATGAGCGTGTGTGTCAGTGAGGATGAGCTTGTGTGTGTCGGTGAGGATGAGCGCGTGTGTGTCAGTGAACATGAGCGCGTGTGTGGCAGTGAGGATGAGCGCGTGTGTGTCAGTGAACATGAGCGCGTGTGTGGCAGTGAGGATGAGTGCGTGTGTGTCAGTGAGGATGAGTGCGTGTGTGTCGGTGAGGATGAGCGCGTGTGTGTCAGTGAGGATGAGCGCGTGTGTGTCAGTGAGGATGAGCACATGTGTGTCGGTGAGGATGAAGGCGTGTGTGTCGGTGAGGATGAGCGCGTGTGTGTCGGTGAGGATGAGCACGTGTGTGTCAGTGAGGATGAACGTGTGTGTTACGGTGAGGATGAGTGTGTGTGTGTCAATGGGGATGAGCGTGTGTGTGTCGGTGAGGATGAGGGCGTGTGTGTCGGTGAGGAAGAGGGCGTGTGTGTCGGTGAGGATGAGGGCGTGTGTGTCGGTGAGGATGAGGGCGTGTGTGTCGGTGAGGAAGAGGGCGTGTGTGTCGGATGGATGAGCAAGTGTGTGTCGGTGAGAAAGAGGGCGTGTGTGTCGGTGAGGATGAGCACGTGTGTGTCGGGGAGGATGAGCGCGTGTGTGTCAGTGAGGATGAGCTTGTGTGTGTCGGTGAGGATGAGCGCGTGTGTGTCAGTGAGGATGAGTGCCTGTGTGTCGGTGAGGATGAGTGCGTGTGTGTCGGTGAGGATGAGCGCGTGTGTGTCAGTGAGGATGAGTGCCTGTGTGTCGGTGAGGATGAGTGCGTGTGTGTCGGTGAGGATGAGTGCCTGTGTGTCGGTGAGGATGAGTGCGTGTGTGTCGGTGAGGATGAGCGCGTGTGTGTCGGTGAGGATGAGCGTATGTGTCAGTGAGGATGAGCGCGTGTGTGTCAGTGAGGATGAGTGCCTGTGTGTCAGTGAGGAGGAGCGCGTGAGTGTCGGTGAGGATGAGCGCGTGTGTGTCGGTGAGGTTGAGAGCGTGTGTGTCAGTGAGGATGAGCGCGTGTGTGTCAGTGAGGATGAGTGCCTGTGTGTCGGTGAGGATGACCGTGTGTGTGTCAGTGAGGATGAGGGCGTGTGTGTCGGTGAGGATGAGCGCGTGTGTGTCAGTGAGGATGAGTGCCTGTGTGTCGGTGAGGATGAGTGCGTGTGTGTCGGTGAGGATGAGTGCCTGTGTGTCGGTGAGGATGAGTGCGTGTGTGTCGGTGAGGATGAGGGCGTGTGTGTCGGTGAGGATGAGCGCGTGTGTGTCGGTGAGGATGAGCGCGTGTGTGTCGGTGAGGATGAGGGCGTGTGTGTCGGTGAGGATGAGCGCGTGTGTGTCGGTGAGGATGAGCGCGTGTGTGTCGGTGAGGATGAGGGCGTGTGTGTCGGTGAGGATGAGTGCCTGTGTGTCGGTGAGGATGAGCGCGTGTGTGTCGGTGAGGATGAGCGCGTGCGTGTCGGTGAGGATGAGCGCGTGCTTGTCTTAGAAATCATAGAATCTTAGAAACCCTACAGCACAGAAAGAGGCCATTCGGCCCATCGAGTCTGCACCGACCACAATCCCACCCAGGCCCTACCTCCATATCCCTACATATTTACCTGCTAATCCCTCTAACCTACGCATCTCAGGACATTAAGGGCAATTTTAGCTTGGCCAATCAACCTAACTCGCACATCTTTGGACTGTGGGAGGAAACCGGAGCACCCGGAGGAAACCCACGCAGACACGAGGAGAACGTGCAAACTCCACACAGACAGTGACCCAGGCCGGGAATCGAACCCAGGTCCCTGGAGCTGTGAAGCAGCAGTGCTAACCACTGTGCTACCGTGCTGCCTTCCTCATCTCAGTCTAAGATTGTAACCCCTAGTTCTGGACATCCCCAACATTGGGAACATGTTGGGATGGCATCTAGTCTGTCCAGTCCAATCAGGATTTTCTATGTTTCTATGAGATCCCCTCTCATTCTAAATTCCAGTGAGTAAAAGCCCAGTCGATCCAGTCTCTCTTCATATGTCAGTCCTACCATTCCAGGAATCAGTCTGGTGAACCTTCACTGGACTCCCTCAATAGCAAAAATGTTCTTCCTCAGACTAGGAGACCAAAACTGCACACAATACTCAAGGTGTGGCTTCACCAAGGCCCTGTACAACTGAGCAAAACATCTTTACTCCTGTACTCAAATCCTCTTGCTATGAAGGCCTGTATGCCATTAGCTTTCCTCACTGCGTGCTGTACCTGCATGCCAACCTTCAGCAACTGTCCCAACATGACACCCAGGTCACGATGCACTTCCCCTTTTCCTAAACTGCCACCATTCAGATAATAATCTTTCTTCCTGTTTTTGCCACCAAAGTTGATAACCTCACATTTATCCACATTATGTTGCATTTGCCAAGTATCTGCCCACTCAGCCTGTCCAAGCCCCCCTGTAACCTCTCAGGATCCTCCTCACAGCACACACTGCCACCCAGCTTAGTGTCGTCTGAAAATTGGAGATATTGCATTCAATTCTTCATCCAAATCATTAATGTATATTATGAACAACTGGGGTTGCAGCACTGAACCCTGCCGCACCCACTAGTCACTGCTTGTCACTCTGAAAAGGATCCATATATTCCCACTCTCTGCTTCAGTTTGAGCATAATCTCCCTCCCCTTATACACTAGGCTTGGGTCAAATGTCTTCTTGACCACCTGATTGAGAAACTTATCAGCCTTGATTGAATGGCAGAGCAGACTCAATGGGCTGAATGTCCTAATTCCACTCCAACATCTTACGGTCTTATGATCTCCCTGTCCAGCCTCCTTCACGGATGCCTGGATGTTGGCTCCAGGTTCTCTCTGATCCTCTATAGTTCTCAGCATCATCCCTTTATTGTTCATTCCCTTGTCTTGTCTAATGTCCCAAATTCATTCTCTCTCACTGCTCCAGATCGAATTCCATGTGCCATTTTTCTGTCCATCAGACCAGCCCATTGGTATCTTCCTGCAGTCAAAGAACAAACAACAAAGAACAGTACAGCACAGGAAACAGGCCCGTCGGCCCTCCAAACCTGTGCCGCTCCTTGGTCCAACTAGGTCAGTGAGGATGAGGGCGTGTGTGTCAGTGAGGATGAGCGCATGTGTGTCGGTGAGGATGAGCGCGTGTGTTTCAGTGAGGATGAGCGCATGTGTGTCGGTGAGGATGAGCGCGTGTGTGTCAGTGAGGATGAGCGCATGTGTGTCGGTGAGGATGAGCGCGTGTGTGTCGGTGAGGATGAGTGCATGTGTGTCAGTGAGGATGAGCGCGTGTGTGTCAGTGAGGATGAGAGTGCGTGTGTGTCGGTGAGGATGAGTGCGTGTGCGTCAGTGAGGATGAGCGCGTGTGTGTCAGTGAAGATGAGTGCGTGTGTGTCGGTGAGAATGAGGGCGTGTGTGTCAGTGAGGATGAGGGCGTGTGTGTCAGTGAGAATGAGCGCGTGTGTGTCAGTGAGGATGAGCGTGTGTGTGTCAGTGAGAATGAGCGCGTGTGTGTCAGTGAGGATGAGAGTGCGTGTGTGTCGGTGAGGATGAGTGCGTGTGCGTCAGTGAGGATGAGCGCGTGTGTGTCAGTGAAGATGAGTGCGTGTGTGTCGGTGAGAATGAGGGCGTGTGTGTCAGTGAGGATGAGGGCGTGTGTGTCAGTGAGGATGAGTGCCTGTGTGTCAGTGAGGAGGAGCGCGTGAGTGTCGGTGAGGATGAGCGCGTGTGTGTCGGTGAGGTTGAGAGCGTGTGTGTCAGTGAGGATGAGCGCGTGTGTGTCAGTGAGGATGAGTGCCTGTGTGTCGGTGAGGATGAGCGTGTGTGTGTCAGTGAGGATGAGGGCGTGTGTGTCGGTGAGGATGAGCGCGTGTGTGTCAGTGAGGATGAGTGCCTGTGTGTCGGTGAGGATGAGTGCGTGTGTGTCGGTGAGGATGAGTGCCTGTGTGTCGGTGAGGATGAGTGCGTGTGTGTCGGTGAGGATGAGCGCGTGTGTGTCGGTGAGGATGAGCGTATGTGTCAGTGAGGATGAGCGCGTGTGTGTCAGTGAGGATGAGTGCCTGTGTGTCAGTGAGGAGGAGCGCGTGAGTGTCGGTGAGGATGAGTGCCTGTGTGTCGGTGAGGATGAGTGCGTGTGTGTCGGTGAGGATGAGCGCGTGTGTGTCAGTGAGGATGAGCGCGTGTGTGTCAGTGAGGATGAGTGCCTGTGTGTCAGTGAGGAGGAGCGCGTGAGTGTCAGTGAGGATGAGCGCGTGTGTGTCAGTGAGGATGAGTGCCTGTGTGTCGGTGAGGATGAGCGTGTGTGTGTCAGGGAGGATGAGGGCGTGTGTGTCGGTGAGGATGAGCGCGTGTGTGTCAGTGAGGATGAGTGCCTGTGTGTCGGTGAGGATGAGTGCGTGTGTGTCGGTGAGGATGAGTGCCTGTGTGTCGGTGAGGATGAGTGCGTGTGTGTCGGTGAGGATGAGCGCGTGTGTGTCGGTGAGGATGAGCGTATGTGTCAGTGAGGATGAGCGCGTGTGTGTCGGTGAAGATGAGCGCATGTGTGTCAGTGAGGATGAGAGCATGTGTGTCAGTGAGGATGAGCACATGTGTGTCGGTGAGGATGAAGGCGTGTGTGTCGGTGAGGATGAGCGCGTGTGTGTCAGTGAGGATGAGGCCGTGTGTGTCAATGAGGATGAGCACGTGTGTGTCGGTGAGAATGAGCCTGTGTGTGTCGTGAGCATGAGCGTGTATTTGTCGGTGAGGATGAGCACGTGTGTGTCAGTGAGGATGAGTGTGTGTGTTTCGGTGAGGATGAGTGTGTGTGTGTCAATGGGGATGAGCGTGTGTGTGTCGGTGAGGATGAGGGCGTGTGTGTCGGTGAGGAAGAGGGCGTGTGTGTCGGTGAGGATGAGCGCGTGTGTGTCGGTGAGGAACAGGGCGTGTGTGTCGGTGAGGAAGAGCGCGTGTGTGTCGGTGAGGTTGAGTGCGTGTGTGTCGGTGAGGATGAGTGCATGTGTGTCAGTGAGGATGAGCGCGTGTGTGTCGGTGAAGAGCACGTGTGTGGCAGTGAGGATGAGCGCGTGTGTGTCAGTGAACATGAGCGCGTGTGTGGCAGTGAGGATGAGTGCGTGTGTGTCAGTGAGGGTGAGCGCATGTGTGTCAGTGAGGATGAGCACATGTGTGTCGGTGAGGATGAAGGCGTGTGTGTCGGTGAGGATGAGCGCGTGTGTGTCGGTGAGGATGAGCACATGTGTGTCGGTGAGGATGAAGGCGTGTGTGTCGGTGAGGATGAGCACGTGTGTGGCAGTGAGGATGAGCGCGTGTGTGTCAGTGAACATGAGCGCGTGTGTGGCAGTGAGGATGAGTGCGTGTGTGTCAGTGAGGATGAGTGCGTGTGTGTCGGTGAGGATGAGCGCGTGTGTGTCAGTGAGGATGAGCGCATGTGTGTCAGTGAGGATGAGCACATGTGTGTCGGTGAGGATGAAGGCGTGTGTGTCGGTGAGGATGAGCGCGTGTGTGTCGGTGAGGATGAGCACGTGTGTGTCAGTGAGGATGAACGTGTGTGTTACGGTGAGGATGAGTGTGTGTGTGTCAATGGGGATGAGCGTGTGTGTGTCGGTGAGGATGAGTGTGTGTGTGTCAATGGGGATGAGCGTGTGTGTGTCGGTGAGGATGAGGGCGTGTGTGTCGGTGAGGAAGAGGGCGTGTGTGTCGGTGAGGATGAGCGCGTGTGTGTCGGTGAGGAACAGGGCGTGTGTGTCGGTGAGGAAGAGCGCGTGTGTGTCGGTGAGGTTGAGTGCGTGTGTGTCGGTGAGGATAAGTGCGTGTGTGTCGGTGAGGATGAGTGCATGTGTGTCAGTGAGGATGAGCGCGTGTGTGTCGGTGAAGAGCACGTGTGTGGCAGTGAGGATGAGCGCGTGTGTGTCAGTGAACATGAGCGCGTGTGTGGCAGTGAGGATGAGTGCGTGTGTGTCAGTGAGGGTGAGCGCATGTGTGTCAGTGAGGATGAGCACATGTGTGTCGGTGAGGATGAAGGCGTGTGTGTCGGTGAGGATGAGCGCGTGTGTGTCGGTGAGGATGAGCACATGTGTGTCGGTGAGGATGAAGGCGTGTGTGTCGGTGAGGATGAGCACGTGTGTGGCAGTGAGGATGAGCGCGTGTGTGTCAGTGAACATGAGCGCGTGTGTGGCAGTGAGGATGAGTGCGTGTGTGTCAGTGAGGATGAGTGCGTGTGTGTCGGTGAGGATGAGCGCGTGTGTGTCAGTGAGGATGAGCGCATGTGTGTCAGTGAGGATGAGCACATGTGTGTCGGTGAGGATGAAGGCGTGTGTGTCGGTGAGGATGAGCGCGTGTGTGTCGGTGAGGATGAGCACGTGTGTGTCAGTGAGGATGAACGTGTGTGTTACGGTGAGGATGAGTGTGTGTGTGTCAATGGGGATGAGCGTGTGTGTGTCGGTGAGGATGAGGGCGTGTGTGTCGGTGAGGAAGAGGGCGTGTGTGTCGGTGAGGATGAGGGCGTGTGTGTCGGTGAGGATGAGGGCGTGTGTGTCGGTGAGGAAGAGGGCGTGTGTGTCGGATGGATGAGCAAGTGTGTGTCGGTGAGAAAGAGGGCGTGTGTGTCGGTGAGGATGAGCACGTGTGTGTCGGGGAGGATGAGCGCGTGTGTGTCAGTGAGGATGAGCTTGTGTGTGTCGGTGAGGATGAGCGCGTGTGTGTCAGTGAGGATGAGTGCCTGTGTGTCGGTGAGGATGAGTGCGTGTGTGTCGGTGAGGATGAGCGCGTGTGTGTCAGTGAGGATGAGTGCCTGTGTGTCGGTGAGGATGAGTGCGTGTGTGTCGGTGAGGATGAGTGCCTGTGTGTCGGTGAGGATGAGTGCGTGTGTGTCGGTGAGGATGAGCGCGTGTGTGTCGGTGAGGATGAGCGTATGTGTCAGTGAGGATGAGCGCGTGTGTGTCAGTGAGGATGAGTGCCTGTGTGTCAGTGAGGAGGAGCGCGTGAGTGTCGGTGAGGATGAGCGCGTGTGTGTCGGTGAGGTTGAGAGCGTGTGTGTCAGTGAGGATGAGCGCGTGTGTGTCAGTGAGGATGAGTGCCTGTGTGTCGGTGAGGATGACCGTGTGTGTGTCAGTGAGGATGAGGGCGTGTGTGTCGGTGAGGATGAGCGCGTGTGTGTCAGTGAGGATGAGTGCCTGTGTGTCGGTGAGGATGAGTGCGTGTGTGTCGGTGAGGATGAGTGCCTGTGTGTCGGTGAGGATGAGTGCGTGTGTGTCGGTGAGGATGAGGGCGTGTGTGTCGGTGAGGATGAGCGCGTGTGTGTCGGTGAGGATGAGCGCGTGTGTGTCGGTGAGGATGAGGGCGTGTGTGTCGGTGAGGATGAGCGCGTGTGTGTCGGTGAGGATGAGCGCGTGTGTGTCGGTGAGGATGAGGGCGTGTGTGTCGGTGAGGATGAGGGCGTGTGTGTCGGTGAGGATGAGCGCGTGTGTGTCGGTGAGGATGAGCGCGTGCGTGTCGGTGAGGATGAGCGCGTGCTTGTCTTAGAAATCATAGAATCTTAGAAACCCTACAGCACAGAAAGAGGCCATTCGGCCCATCGAGTCTGCACCGACCACAATCCCACCCAGGCCCTACCTCCATATCCCTACATATTTACCTGCTAATCCCTCTAACCTACGCATCTCAGGACATTAAGGGCAATTTTAGCTTGGCCAATCAACCTAACTCGCACATCTTTGGACTGTGGGAGGAAACCGGAGCACCCGGAGGAAACCCACGCAGACACGAGGAGAACGTGCAAACTCCACACAGACAGTGACCCAGGCCGGGAATCGAACCCAGGTCCCTGGAGCTGTGAAGCAGCAGTGCTAACCACTGTGCTACCGTGCTGCCTTCCTCATCTCAGTCTAAGATTGTAACCCCTAGTTCTGGACATCCCCAACATTGGGAACATGTTGGGATGGCATCTAGTCTGTCCAGTCCAATCAGGATTTTCTATGTTTCTATGAGATCCCCTCTCATTCTAAATTCCAGTGAGTAAAAGCCCAGTCGATCCAGTCTCTCTTCATATGTCAGTCCTACCATTCCAGGAATCAGTCTGGTGAACCTTCACTGGACTCCCTCAATAGCAAAAATGTTCTTCCTCAGACTAGGAGACCAAAACTGCACACAATACTCAAGGTGTGGCTTCACCAAGGCCCTGTACAACTGAGCAAAACATCTTTACTCCTGTACTCAAATCCTCTTGCTATGAAGGCCTGTATGCCATTAGCTTTCCTCACTGCGTGCTGTACCTGCATGCCAACCTTCAGCAACTGTCCCAACATGACACCCAGGTCACGATGCACTTCCCCTTTTCCTAAACTGCCACCATTCAGATAATAATCTTTCTTCCTGTTTTTGCCACCAAAGTTGATAACCTCACATTTATCCACATTATGTTGCATTTGCCAAGTATCTGCCCACTCAGCCTGTCCAAGCCCCCCTGTAACCTCTCAGGATCCTCCTCACAGCACACACTGCCACCCAGCTTAGTGTCGTCTGAAAATTGGAGATGTTGCATTCAATTCTTCATCCAAATCATTAATGTATATTATGAACAACTGGGGTTGCAGCACTGAACCCTGCCGCACCCACTAGTCACTGCTTGTCACTCTGAAAAGGATCCATATATTCCCACTCTCTGCTTCAGTTTGAGCATAATCTCCCTCCCCTTATACACTAGGCTTGGGTCAAATGTCTTCTTGACCACCTGATTGAGAAACTTATCAGCCTTGATTGAATGGCAGAGCAGACTCAATGGGCTGAATGTCCTAATTCCACTCCAACATCTTACGGTCTTATGATCTCCCTGTCCAGCCTCCTTCACGGATGCCTGGATGTTGGCTCCAGGTTCTCTCTGATCCTCTATAGTTCTCAGCATCATCCCTTTATTGTTCATTCCCTTGTCTTGTCTAATGTCCCAAATTCATTCTCTCTCACTGCTCCAGATCGAATTCCATGTGCCATTTTTCTGTCCATCAGACCAGCCCATTGGTATCTTCCTGCAGTCAAAGAACAAACAACAAAGAACAGTACAGCACAGGAAACAGGCCCGTCGGCCCTCCAAACCTGTGCCGCTCCTTGGTCCAACTAGGTCAGTGAGGATGAGGGCGTGTGTGTCAGTGAGGATGAGCGCATGTGTGTCGGTGAGGATGAGCGCGTGGGTTTCAGTGAGGATGAGCGCATGTGTGTCGGTGAGGATGAGCGCGTGTGTGTCAGTGAGGATGAGCGCATGTGTGTCGGTGAGGATGAGCGCGTGTGTGTCGGTGAGGATGAGTGCATGTGTGTCAGTGAGGATGAGCGCGTGTGTGTCAGTGAGGATGAGAGTGCGTGTGTGTCGGTGAGGATGAGTGCGTGTGCGTCAGTGAGGATGAGCGCGTGTGTGTCAGTGAAGATGAGTGCGTGTGTGTCGGTGAGAATGAGGGCGTGTGTGTCAGTGAGGATGAGGGCGTGTGTGTCAGTGAGAATGAGCGCGTGTGTGTCAGTGAGGATGAGCGTGTGTGTGTCAGTGAGAATGAGCGCGTGTGTGTCAGTGAGGATGAGAGTGCGTGTGTGTCGGTGAGGATGAGTGCGTGTGCGTCAGTGAGGATGAGCGCGTGTGTGTCAGTGAAGATGAGTGCGTGTGTGTCGGTGAGAATGAGGGCGTGTGTGTCAGTGAGGATGAGGGCGTGTGTGTCAGTGAGGATGAGTGCCTGTGTGTCAGTGAGGAGGAGCGCGTGAGTGTCGGTGAGGATGAGCGCGTGTGTGTCGGTGAGGTTGAGAGCGTGTGTGTCAGTGAGGATGAGCGCGTGTGGGTCAGTGAGGATGAGTGCCTGTGTGTCGGTGAGGATGAGCGTGTGTGTGTCAGTGAGGATGAGGGCGTGTGTGTCGGTGAGGATGAGCGCGTGTGTGTCAGTGAGGATGAGTGCCTGTGTGTCGGTGAGGATGAGTGCGTGTGTGTCGGTGAGGATGAGTGCCTGTGTGTCGGTGAGGATGAGTGCGTGTGTGTCGGTGAGGATGAGCGCGTGTGTGTCGGTGAGGATGAGCGTATGTGTCAGTGAGGATGAGCGCGTGTGTGTCAGTGAGGATGAGTGCCTGTGTGTCAGTGAGGAGGAGCGCGTGAGTGTCGGTGAGGATGAGCGCGTGTGTGTCGGTGAGGTTGAGAGCGTGTGTGTCAGTGAGGATGAGCGCGTGTGTGTCAGTGAGGATGAGTGCCTGTGTGTCGGTGAGGATGAGCGTGTGTGTGTCAGTGAGGATGAGGGCGTGTGTGTCGGTGAGGATGAGCGCGTGTGTGTCAGTGAGGATGAGTGCCTGTGTGTCGGTGAGGATGAGTGCGTGTGTGTCGGTGAGGATGAGTGCCTGTGTGTCGGTGAGGATGAGTGCGTGTGTGTCGGTGAGGATGAGCGCGTGTGTGTCGGTGAGGATGAGCGTATGTGTCAGTGAGGATGAGCGCGTGTGTGTCGGTGAAGATGAGCGCATGTGTGTCAGTGAGGATGAGAGCATGTGTGTCAGTGAGGATGAGCACATGTGTGTCGGTGAGGATGAAGGCGTGTGTGTCGGTGAGGATGAGCGCGTGTGTGTCAGTGAGGATGAGGCCGTGTGTGTCAATGAGGATGAGCACGTGTGTGTCGGTGAGAATGAGCCTGTGTGTGTCGTGAGCATGAGCGTGTATTTGTCGGTGAGGATGAGCACGTGTGTGTCAGTGAGGATGAGCGTGTGTGTTTCGGTGAGGATGAGTGTGTGTGTGTCAATGGGGATGAGCGTGTGTGTGTCGGTGAGGATGAGGGCGTGTGTGTCGGTGAGGAAGAGGGCGTGTGTGTCGGTGAGGATGAGCGCGTGTGTGTCGGTGAGGAACAGGGCGTGTGTGTCGGTGAGGAAGAGCGCGTGTGTGTCGGTGAGGTTGAGTGCATGTGTGTCGGTGAGGATAAGTGCGTGTGTGTCGGTGAGGATGAGTGCGTGTGTGTCAGTGAGGATGAGCGCGTGTGTGTCGGTGAAGAGCACGTGTGTGGCAGTGAGGATGAGCGCGTGTGTGTCAGTGAACATGAGCGCGTGTGTGGCAGTGAGGATGAGTGCGTGTGTGTCAGTGAGGGTGAGCGCATGTGTGTCAGTGAGGATGAGCACATGTGTGTCGGTGAGGATGAAGGCGTGTGTGTCGGTGAGGATGAGCGCGTGTGTGTCGGTGAGGATGAGCACATGTGTGTCGGTGAGGATGAAGGCGTGTGTGTCGGTGAGGATGAGCACGTGTGTGGCAGTGAGGATGAGCGCGTGTGTGTCAGTGAACATGAGCGCGTGTGTGGCAGTGAGGATGAGTGCGTGTGTGTCAGTGAGGATGAGTGCGTGTGTGTCGGTGAGGATGAGCGCGTGTGTGTCAGTGAGGATGAGCGCATGTGTGTCAGTGAGGATGAGCACATGTGTGTCGGTGAGGATGAAGGCGTGTGTGTCGGTGAGGATGAGCGCGTGTGTGTCGGTGAGGATGAACGTGTGTGTTACGGTGAGGATGAGTGTGTGTGTGTCAATGGGGATGAGCGTGTGTGTGTCGGTGAGGATGAGGGCGTGTGTGTCGGTGAGGAAGAGGGCGTGTGTGTCGGTGAGGATGAGGGCGTGTGTGTCGGTGAGGATGAGGGCGTGTGTGTCGGTGAGGAAGAGGGCGTGTGTGTCGGATGGATGAGCAAGTGTGTGTCGGTGAGAAAGAGGGCGTGTGTGTCGGTGAGGATGAGCACGTGTGTGTCGGGGAGGATGAGCGCGTGTGTGTCAGTGCGGATGAGCTTGTGTGTGTCGGTGAGGATGAGCGCGTGTGTGTCAGTGAGGATGAGTGCCTGTGTGTCGGTGAGGATGAGTGCGTGTGTGTCGGTGAGGATGAGCGCGTGTGTGTCAGTGAGGATGAGTGCCTGTGTGTCGGTGAGGATGAGTGCGTGTGTGTCGGTGAGGATGAGTGCCTGTGTGTCGGTGAGGATGAGTGCGTGTGTGTCGGTGAGGATGAGCGCGTGTGTGTCGGTGAGGATGAGCGTATGTGTCAGTGAGGATGAGCGCGTGTGTGTCAGTGAGGATGAGTGCCTGTGTGTCAGTGAGGAGGAGCGCGTGAGTGTCGGTGAGGATGAGCGCGTGTGTGTCGGTGAGTTTGAGAGCGTGTGTGTCAGTGAGGATGAGCGCGTGTGTGTCAGTGAGGATGAGTGCCTGTGTGTCGGTGAGGATGAGCGTGTGTGTGTCAGTGAGGATGAGGGCGTGTGTGTCGGTGAGGATGAGCGCGTGTGTGTCAGTGAGGATGAGTGCCTGTGTGTCGGTGAGGATGAGTGCGTGTGTGTCGGTGAGGATGAGTGCCTGTGTGTCGGTGAGGATGAGTGCGTGTGTGTCGGTGAGGATGAGCGCGTGTGTGTCGGTGAGGATGAGCGTATGTGTCAGTGAGGATGAGCGCGTGTGTGTCGGTGAAGATGAGCGCATGTGTGTCAGTGAGGATGAGAGCATGTGTGTCAGTGAGGATGAGCACATGTGTGTCGGTGAGGATGAAGGCTTGTGTGTCGGTGAGGATGAGCGCGTGTGTGTCAGTGAGGATGAGGCCGTGTGTGTCAATGAGGATGAGCACGTGTGTGTCGGTGAGAGTGAGCCTGTGTGTGTCGTGAGCATGAGCGTGTATTTGTCGGTGAGGATGAGCACGTGTGTGTCAGTGAGGATGAGCGTGTGTGTTTCGGTGAGGATGAGTGTGTGTGTGTCAATGGGGATGAGCGTGTGTGTGTCGGTGAGGATGAGGGCGTGTGTGTCGGTGAGGAAGAGGGCGTGTGTGTCGGTGAGGATGAGCGCGTGTGTGTCGGTGAGGAACAGGGCGTGTGTGTCGGTGAGGAAGAGCGCGTGTGTGTCGGTGAGGTTGAGTGCGTGTGTGTCGGTGAGGATAAGTGCGTGTGTGTCGGTGAGGATGAGTGCGTGTGTGTCAGTGAGGATGAGCGCGTGTGTGTCGGTGAAGAGCACGTGTGTGGCAGTGAGGATGAGCGCGTGTGTGTCAGTGAACATGAGCGCGTGTGTGGCAGTGAGGATGAGTGCGTGTGTGTCAGTGAGGGTGAGCGCATGTGTGTCAGTGAGGATGAGCACATGTGTGTCGGTGAGGATGAAGGCGTGTGTGTCGGTGAGGATGAGCGCGTGTGTGTCGGTGAGGATGAGCACATGTGTGTCGGTGAGGATGAAGGCGTGTGTGTCGGTGAGGATGAGCACGTGTGTGGCAGTGAGGATGAGCGCGTGTGTGTCAGTGAACATGAGCGCGTGTGTGGCAATGAGGATGAGTGCGTGTGTGTCAGTGAGGATGAGTGCGTGTGTGTCGGTGAGGATGAGCGCGTGTGTGTCAGTGAGGATGAGCGCATGTGTGTCAGTGAGGATGAGCACATGTGTGTCGGTGAGGATGAAGGCGTGTGTGTCGGTGAGGATGAGCGCGTGTGTGTCGGTGAGGATGAGCACGTGTGTGTCAGTGAGGATGAACGTGTGTGTTACGGTGAGGATGAGTGTGTGTGTGTCAATGGGGATGAGCGTGTGTGTGTCGGTGAGGATGAGGGCGTGTGTGTCGGTGAGGAAGAGGGCGTGTGTGTCGGTGAGGATGAGGGCGTGTGTGTCGGTGAGGATGAGGGCGTGTGTGTCGGTGAGGAAGAGGGCGTGTGTGTCGGATGGATGAGCAAGTGTGTGTCGGTGAGAAAGAGGGCGTGTGTGTCGGTGAGGATGAGCACGTGTGTGTCGGGGAGGATGAGCGCGTGTGTGTCAGTGAGGATGAGCTTGTGTGTGTCGGTGAGGATGAGCGCGTGTGTGTCAGTGAGGATGAGTGCCTGTGTGTCGGTGAGGATGAGTGCGTGTGTGTCGGTGAGGATGAGCGCGTGTGTGTCAGTGAGGATGAGTGCCTGTGTGTCGGTGAGGATGAGTGCGTGTGTGTCGGTGAGGATGAGTGCCTGTGTGTCGGTGAGGATGAGTGCGTGTGTGTCGGTGAGGATGAGCGCGTGTGTGTCGGTGAGGATGAGCGTATGTGTCAGTGAGGATGAGCGCGTGTGTGTCGGTGAAGATGAGCGCATGTGTGTCAGTGAGGATGAGAGCATGTGTGTCAGTGAGGATGAGCACATGTGTGTCGGTGAGGTTGATCGCGTGTGTGTCGGTGAGGATGAGGGCGTGTGTGTCGGTGAGGATGAGCGCGTGTGTGTCGGTGAGGATGAGCGCGTGTGTGTCGGTGAGGATGAGTGCGTGTGTGTCGGTGAGGATGAGTGCGTGTGTGTCGGTGAGGATGAGGGCGTGTGTGTCGGTGAGGATGAGGGCGTGTGTGTCGGTGAGGATGAGCGCGTGTGTGTCGGTGAGGATGAGGGCGTGTGTGTCGGTGAGGATGAGGGCGTGTGTGTCAGTGAGGATGAGTGCGTGTGTGTCGGTGAGGATGAGGGCGTGTGTGTCGGTGAGGATGAGCGCGTGTGTGTCGGTGAGGATGAGGGCGTGTGTGTCGGTGAGGATGAGGGCGTGTGTGTCGGTGAGGATGAGCGCGTGTGTGTCGGTGAGGATGAGTGCGTGTGTGTCGGTGAGGATGAGCGCGTGTCTGTCGGTGAGGATGAGGGCGTGTGTGTCGGTGAGAATGAGGGCGTGTGTGTCGGTGAGGATGAGGGCGTGTGTGTCGGTGAGGATGAGGGCGTGTGTGTCGGTGAGGATGAGCGCGTGTGTGTCGGTGAGGATGAGTGCGTGTGTGTCGGTGAGGATGAGTGCGTGTGTGTCGGTGAGGATGAGGGCGTGTGTGTCGGTGAGGATGAGCGCGTGTGTGTCGGTGAGGATGAGTGCGTGTGTGTCGGTGAGGATGAGGGCGTGTGTGTCGGTGAGGATGAGTGCGTGTGTATCGGTGAGGATGAGCGCGTGTGTTTCGGTGAGGATGAGTGTGTGTGTGTCAATGGGGATGAGCGTGTGTGTGTCGGTGAGGATGAGGGCGTGTGTGTCGGTGAGGAAGAGGGCGTGTGTGTCGGATGGATGAGCAAGTGTGTGTCGGTGAGGAAGAGGGCGTGTGTGTCGGTGAGGATGAGCACGTGTGTGTCGGGGAGGATGAGCGCGTGTGTGTCAGTGAGGATGAGCTTGTGTGTGTCGGTGAGGAAGAGCGTGTGTGTTTCAGTGAGGATGAGGGCGTGTGTGTCGGTGAGGATGAGCGCGTGTGTGTCAGTGAGGATGAGTGCCTGTGTGTCGGTGAGGATGAGTGCGTGTGTGTCAGTGAGGATGAGTGCCTGTGTGTCGGTGAGGATGAGTGCGTGTGTGTCGGTGAGGATGAGCGCGTGTGTGTCGGTGAGGATGAGCGTATGTGTCAGTGAGGATGAGCGCGTGTGTGTCGGTGAAGATGAGCGCATGTGTGTCAGTGAGGATGAGAGCATGTGTGTCAGTGAGGATGAGCACATGTGTGTCGGTGAGGATGATCGCGTGTGTGTCAGTGAGGATGAGGGCGTGTGTGTCGGTGAGGATGAGCGCGTGTGTGTCGGTGAGGATGAGCGCGTGTGTGTCGGTGAGGATGAGGGCGTGTGTGTCGGTGAGGATGAGCGCGTGTGTGTCGGTGAGGATCAGTGCGTGTGTGTCGGTGAGGATGAGCGCGTGTGTGTCGGTGAGGATGAGCGTATGTGTCAGTGAGGATGAGCGCGTGTGTGTCGGTGAAGATGAGCGCATGTGTGTCAGTGAGGATGAGAGCATGTGTGTCAGTGAGGATGAGCACATGTGTGTCGGTGAGGATGAAGGCGTGTGTGTCGGTGAGGATGAGCACGTGTGTGTCGGTGAGGATGAGCCTGTGTGTGTCGTGAGCATGAGCGTGTATTTGTCGGTGAGGATGAGCACGTGTGTGTCAGTGAGGATGAGCGTGTGTGTTTCGGTGAGGATGAGTGTGTGTGTGTCAATGGGGATGAGCGTGTGTGTGTCGGTGAGGATGAGGGCGTGTGTGTCGGTGAGGAAGAGGGCGTGTGTGTCGGTGAGGATGAGCGCGTGTGTGTCGGTGAGGAACAGGGCGTGTGTGTCGGTGAGGAAGAGCGCGTGTGTGTCGGTGAGGATGAGTGGGGGTGTGTCGGTGAGGATGAGTGCGTGTGTGTCAGTGAGGTTGAGTGCGTGTGTGTCGGTGAGGATGAGTGCGTGTGTGTCAGTGAGGATGAGCGCGTGTGTGTCGGTGAAGAGCACGTGTGTGGCAGTGAGGATGAGCGCGTGTGTGTCAGTGAACATGAGCGCGTGTGTGGCAGTGAGGATGAGTGCGTGTGTGTCAGTGAGGATGAGCGCATGTGTGTCGGTGAGGATGAGCGCGTGTGTGTCAGTGGGGATGAGCGCATGTGTGTCAGTGAGGATGAGCGCATGTGTGTCGGTCAGGATGAGCGCGGGTGTGTCAGTGAGGAAGAGCACATGTGTGTCGGTGAGGATGAAGGCGTGTGTGTCGGTGAGGATGAGCGCGTGTGTGTCAGTGACGATGTGCACGTGTGTGTCGGTGAGGATGAGTGCGTGTGTGTCGGTGAGGATGAGTGCGTGTGTGTCGGTGAGGATGAGTGCGTGTGTGTCGGTGAGGATGAGTGCGTGTGTGTCGGTGAGGATGAGTGCGTGTGTGTCGGTGAGGATGAGCGTGTGTGTTTCGGTGAGGATGAGCGTATGTGTCAGTGAGGATGAGCGCGTATGTGTCGGTGAAGATGAGCGCATGTGTGTCGGTGAGGATGAGCGCGTGTGTGTCAGTGAGGATGAGCGCATGTGTGTCAGTGAGGATGAGCGCATGTGTGTCGGTGAGGATGAGGGCGTGTGTGTCGGTGAGGATGAGAGCGTGTGTGTCAGTGAGGATGAGCACATGTGTGTCGGTGAGGATGAAGGCGTGTGTGTCGGTGAGGATGAGCGCGTGTGTGTCGGTGAGGATGAGTGCGTGTGTGTCGGTGAGGATGAGTGCGTGTGTGTCGGTGAGGATGAGTGCGTGTGTGTCGGTGAGGATGAGTGCGTGTGTGTCGGTGAGGATGAGTGCGTGTGTGTCGGTGAGGATGAGCGTGTGTGTTTCGGTGAGGATGAGCGTATGTGTCAGTGAGGATGAGCGCGTATGTGTCGGTGAAGATGAGCGCATGTGTGTCGGTGAGGATGAGCGCGTGTGTGTCAGTGAGGATGAGCGCATGTGTGTCAGTGAGGATGAGCGCATGTGTGTCGGTGAGGATGAGGGCGTGTGTGTCGGTGAGGATGGGAGCGTGTGTGTCAGTGAGGATGAGCACATGTGTGTCGGTGAGGATGAGCACGTGTGTGTCAGTGAGGATGAAAGTGTGTGTTTCGGTGAGGATGAGTGTGTGTGTGTCAATGGGGATGAGCGTGTGTGTGTCGGTGAGGATGAGGGTGTGTGTGTCGGTGAGGAAGAGGGCGTGTGTGTCGGTGAGGAAGAGGGCGTGTGTGTCGGTGAGGAAGAGGGCGTGTGTGTCGGATGGATGAGCAAGTGTGTGTCGGTGAGAAAGAGGGCGTGTGTGTCGGTGAGGATGAGCACGTGTGTGTCGGGGAGGATGAGCGCGTGTGTGTCAGTGAGGATGAGCTTGTGTGTGTCGGTGAGGATGAGCGTGTGTGTTTCAGTGAGGATGAGGGCGTGTGTGTCGGTGAGGATGTGTGCCTGTGTGTCGGTGAGGATGAGTGCGTGTGTGTCGGTGAGGATGATTGCCTGTGTGTCGGTGAGGATGAGTGCGTGTGTGTCGGTGAGGATGAGCGCGTGTGTGCCGGTGAGGATGAGCGTATGTGTCAGTGAGGATGAGCGCGTGTGTGTCGGTGAAGATGAGCGCATGTGTGTCAGTGAGGATGAGAGCATGTGTGTCAGTGAGGATGAGCACATGTGTGTCGGTGAGGATGATCGCGTGTGTGTCGGTGAGGATGAGGGCGTGTGTGTCGGTGAGGATGAGCGCGTGTGTGTCGGTGAGGATGAGCGCGTGTGTGTCGGTGAGGATGAGGGCGTGTGTGTCGGTGAGGATGAGCGCGTGTGTGTCGGTGAGCATGAGCGCGTGTGTGTCGGTGAGGATGAGGGCGTGTGTGTCGGTGAGGATGAGGGCGTGTGTGTCGGTGAGGATGAGCGCGTGTGTGTCGGTGAGGATGAGGGCGTGTGTGTCGGTGAGGATGAGCGCGTGCGTGTCGGTGAGGATGAATGCGTGCTTGTCTTAGAAATCTTAGAATCTTAGAAACCCTACAGCACAGAAAGAGGCCATTCGGCCCATCGAGTCTGCACCGACCACAATCCCACCCAGGCCCTACCTCCATATCCCTACATATTTACCTGCTAATCCCTCTAACCTACGCATCTCAGGACATTAAGGGCAATTTTAGCATGTCCAATCACCCTAACCCGCACATCTTTGGACTGTGGGAGGAAACCGGAGCACCCGGAGGAAACCCACGCAGACACGAGGAGAACGTGCAAACTCCACACAGACAGTGACCCAGGCCGGGAATCGAACCCAGGTCCCTGGAGCTGTGAAGCAGCAGTGCTAACCACTGTGCTACCGTGCTGCCTTCCTCATCTCAGTCTAAGATTGTAACCCCTAGTTCTGGACATCCCCAACATTGGGAACATGTTGGGATGGCATCTAGTCTGTCCAGTCCAATCAGGATTTTCTATGTTTCTATGAGATCCCCTCTCATTCTAAATTCCAGTGAGTAAAAGCCCAGTCGATCCAGTCTCTCTTCATATGTCAGTCCTACCATTCCAGGAATCAGTCTGGTGAACCTTCACTGGACTCCCTCAATAGCAAAAATGTTCTTCCTCAGACTAGGAGACCAAAACTGCACACAATACTCAAGGTGTGGCTTCACCAAGGCCCTGTACAACTGAGCAAAACATCTTTACTCCTGTACTCAAATCCTCTTGCTATGAAGGCCTGTATGCCATTAGCTTTCCTCACTGCGTGCTGTACCTGCATGCCAACCTTCAGCAACTGTCCCAACATGACACCCAGGTCACGATGCACTTCCCCTTTTCCTAAACTGCCACCATTCAGATAATAATCTTTCTTCCTGTTTTTGCCACCAAAGTTGATAACCTCACATTTATCCACATTATGTTGCATTTGCCAAGTATCTGCCCACTCAGCCTGTCCAAGCCCCCCTGTAACCTCTCAGGATCCTCCTCACAGCACACACTGCCACCCAGCTTAGTGTCGTCTGAAAATTGGAGATATTGCATTCAATTCTTCATCCAAATCATTAATGTATATTATGAACAACTGGGGTTGCAGCACTGAACCCTGCCGCACCCACTAGTCACTGCTTGTCACTCTGAAAAGGATCCATATATTCCCACTCTCTGCTTCAGTTTGAGCATAATCTCCCTCCCCTTATACACTAGGCTTGGGTCAAATGTCTTCTTGACCACCTGATTGAGAAACTTATCAGCCTTGATTGAATGGCAGAGCAGACTCAATGGGCTGAATGTCCTAATTCCACTCCAACATCTTACGGTCTTATGATCTCCCTGTCCAGCCTCCTTCACGGATGCCTGGATGTTGGCTCCAGGTTCTCTCTGATCCTCTATAGTTCTCAGCATCATCCCTTTATTGTTCATTCCCTTGTCTTGTCTAATGTCCCAAATTCATTCTCTCTCACTGCTCCAGATCGAATTCCATGTGCCATTTTTCTGTCCATCTGACAAGCCCATTGGTATCTTCCTGCAGTCAAAGAACAAACAACAAAGAACAAAGAACAGTACAGCGCAGGAAACAGGCCCTTCGGCCCTCCAAGCCAGTGCCGCTCCTTGGTCCAACTAGGTCAGTGAGGATGAGGGCGTGTGTGTCAGTGAGGATGAGCGCATGTGTGTCGGTGAGGATGAGCGCGTGTGTTTCAGTGAGGATGAGCGCATGTGTGTCGGTGAGGATGAGCGCGTGTGTGTCAGTGAGGATGAGCGCATGTGTGTCGGTGAGGATGAGCGCGTGTGTGTCGGTGAGGATGAGTGCATGTGTGTCAGTGAGGATGAGCGCGTGTGTGTCAGTGCGGATGAGAGTGCGTGTGTGTCGGTGAGGATGAGTGCGTGTGTGTCAGTGAGGATGAGCGCGTGTGTGTCAGTGAAGATGAGTGCGTGTGTGTCGGTGAGAATGAGGGCGTGTGTGTCAGTGAGGATGAGGGCGTGTGTGTCAGTGAGAATGAGCGCGTGTGTGTCAGTGAGGATGAGCGTGTGTGTGTCAGTGAGAATGAGCGCGTGTGTGTCAGTGAGGATGAGCGTGTGTGTGTGAATGAGGATGAGCGCGTGTGTGTCAGTGAGGATGAGTGCCTGTGTGTCAGTGAGGAGGAGCGCGTGTGTGACAGTGAGGATGAACGCGTGAGTGTCGGTGAGGATGAGCGCGTGTGTGTCGGTGAGGTTGAGAGCGTGTGTGTCAGTGAGGATGAGCGCGTGTGTGTCAGTGAGGATGAGTGCCTGTGTGTCGGTGAGGATGAGCGTGTGTGTGTCAGTGAGGATGAGGGCGTGTGTGTCGGTGAGGATGAGCGCGTGTGTGTCAGTGAGGATGAGTGCCTGTGTGTCGGTGAGGATGAGTGCGTGTGTGTCGGTGAGGATGAGTGCCTGTGTGTCGGTGAGGATGAGTGCGTGTGTGTCAGTGAGGATGAGCGCGTGTGTGTCGGTGAGGATGAGCGCGTGTGTGTCGGTGAGGATGAGCGCGTGTGTGTCGGTGAGGATGAGCGTATGTGTCAGTGAGGATGAGCGCGTGTGTGTCGGTGAAGATGAGCGCATGTGTGTCAGTGAGGATGAGAGCATGTGTGTCAGTGAGGATGAGCACATGTGTGTCGGTGAGGATGAAGGCGTGTGTGTCAGTGAGGATGAGGCCGTGTGTGTCAATGAGGATGAGCACGTGTGTGTCGGTGAGGATGAGCCTGTGTGTGTCGTGAGCATGAGCGTGTATTTGTCGGTGAGGATGAGCACGTGTGTGTCAGTGAGGATGAGCGTGTGTGTTTCGGTGAGGATGAGTGTGTGTGTGTCAATGGGGATGAGCGTGTGTGTGTCGGTGAGGATGAGGGCGTGTGTGTCGGTGAGGAAGAGGGCGTGTGTGTCGGTGAGGATGAGCGCGTGTGTGTCGGTGAGGAACAGGGCGTGTGTGTCGGTGAGGAAGAGCGCGTGTGTGTCGGTGAGGTTGAGTGCGTGTGTGTCGGTGAGGGTAAGTGCGTGTGTGTCAGTGAGGATGAGTGCGTGTGTGTCGGTGAGGATGAGTGCGTGTGTGTCAGTGAGGATGAGCGCGTGTGTGTCGGTGAAGAGCACGTGTGTGGCAGTGAGGATGAGCGCGTGTGTGTCAGTGAACATGAGCGCGTGTGTGGCAGTGAGGATGAGTGCGTGTGTGTCAGTGAGGATGAGCGCATGTGTGTCGGTGAGGATGAGCGCGTGTATGTCAGTGAGGATGAGCGCATGTGTGTCAGTGAGGATGAGCGCATGTCTGTCGGTGAGGATGAGCGCGGGTGTGTCAGTGAGGAAGAGCACATGTGTGTCGGTGAGGATGAAGGCGTGTGTGCCGGTGAGGATGAGCGCGTGTGTGTCAGTGACGATGTGCACGTGTGTGTCGGTGAGGATGAGTGCGTGTTTGTCGGTGAGGATGAGTGCGTGTGTGTCGGTGAGGATGAGTGCGTGTGTGTCGGTGAGGATGAGTGCGTGTGTGTCGGTGAGGATGAGTGCGTGTGTGTCGGTGAGGATGAGCGCGTGTGTGTCGGTGAGGATGAGCGTATGTGTCAGTGAGGATGAGCGCGTATGTGTCGGTGAAGATGAGCGCATGTGTGTCGGTGAGGATGAGCGCGTGTGTGTCAGTGAGGATGAGCGCATGTGTGTCAGTGAGGATGAGCGCATGTGTGTCGGAGAGGATGAGCGCGTGTGTGTCGGTGAGGATGAGAGCGTGTGTGTCAGTGAGGATGAGCACATGTGTGTCGGTGAGGATGAAGGCGTGTGTGTCGGTGAGGATGAGCGCGTGTGTGTCGGTGAGGATGAGCACGTGTGTGTCAGTGAGGATGAATGTGTGTGTTACGGTGAGGATGAGTGTGTGTGTGTCAATGGGGATGAGCGTGTGTGTGACGGTGAGGATGAGGGCGTGTGCGTCGGTGAGGAAGAGCGCGTGTGTGTCGGTGAGGATGAGGGCGTGTGTGTCGGTGAGGAAGAGGCCGTGTGTGTCGGATGGATGAGCAAGTGTGTGTCGGTGAGAAAGAGGGCGTGTGTGTCGGTGAGTATGAGCACGTGTGTGTCGGGGAGGATGAGCGCGTGTGTGTCAGTGAGGATGAGCTTGTGTGTGTCGGTGAGGATGAGCGTGTGTGTTTCAGTGAGGATGAGGGCGTGTGTGTCGGTGAGGATGAGCGCGTGTGTGTCAGTGAGGATGAGTGCCTGTGTGTCGGTGAGGATGAGTGCGTGTGTGTCGGTGAGGATGAGTGCC
Organism: Mustelus asterias; assembly: GCF_964213995.1. Lineage (NCBI taxonomy): Eukaryota > Metazoa > Chordata > Chondrichthyes > Carcharhiniformes > Triakidae > Mustelus > Mustelus asterias. The sequence goes on from NW_027592415.1 coordinate 47,429, forward strand.
TGTGTGTCGGTGAGGATGAGTGCGTGTGTGTCGGTGAGGATGAGCGCATGTGTGTCGGTGAGGATGAGCGCGGGTGTGTCAGTGAGGAAGAGCACATGTGTGTCGGTGAGGATGTAGGCGTGTGTGTCGGTGAGGATGAGCGCGTGTGTGTCAATGAGGATGAGCGCGTGTGTGTCGGTGAGGATGAGCGCGTGTGTGTCGGTGAGGATGAGTGCGTGTGTGTCGGTGAGGATGAGTGCGTGTGTGTCGTTGAGGATGAGTGCGTGTGTGTCGGTGAGGATGAGTGCGTGTGTGTCGGTGAGGATGAGGGCGTGTGTGTCGGTGAGGATGAGCGCGTGTGTGTCGGTGAGGATGAGTGCGTGTGTGTCGTTGAGGATGAGTGCGTGTGTGTCGGTGAGGATGAGCGCGTGTGTGTCGGTGAGGATGAGCGCGTGTGTGTCAGTGAGGATGAGTGTGTGTGTGTCGGTGAGGATGAGTGCGTGTGTGTTGGTGAGGACGAGCGCGTGTGTGTCGGTGAGGATGAGGGCGTGTGTATCGGTGAGGATGAGCGCGTGTGTGTCGGTGAGGATGAGCGCGTGTGTGTCGGTGAAGATGAGCACATGTGTGTCGGTGAGGATGAGTGTGTGTGTGTCGTTGAGGATGAGGGCGTGTGTGTCGGTGAGGATGAGCGCGTGTGTGTCAGTGAGGATGAGGCCGTGTGTGTCAATGAGGATGAGCACGTGTGTGTCGGTGAGGATGAGCCTGTGTGTGTCGTGAGCTTGAGCGTGTATTTGTCGGTGAGGATGAGCACGTGTGTGTCAGTGAGGATGAGCGTGTGTGTTTCGGTGAGGATGAGGGCGTGTGTGTCGGTGAGTAAGAGGGCGTGTGTGTCGGTGAGGATGAGCGCGTGTGTGTCGGTGAGGAAGAGGGCCTGTGTGTCGGTGAGGATGAGCGCGTGTGTGTCGGTGAGGATGAAAGAACAGTGCAACACAGGAAACGGGCCCTTCGGTCCTCCAAGCCTGTGCCGCTCCTTGGTCCAACTAGGTCAGTGAGGATGAGGGCGTGTGTATCAGTGAGGATGAGCGCATGTGTGTCGGTGAGGATGAGCGCGAGTGTTTCAGTGAGGATGAGTGTGTGTGTGTCAGTGAGGATGAGTGCGTGTGTGTCAGTGAGGATGAGTGCGTGCGTGTCAGTGAGGATGAGTGCGTGTGTGTCAGTGAGGATGAGAGTGCGTGTGTGTCGGTGAGGATGAGTGCGTATGTGTCAGTGAGGATGAGCGCGTGTGTGTCAGTGAGGATGAGTGCGTGTGTGTCGGTGAGGATGAGTGCCTGTGTGTCGGTGAGGATGAGGGCGTGTGTGTCAGTGAGGATGAGTGCGTGTGTGTCGGTGAGGATGAGTGCCTGTGTGTCGGTGAGGATGAGGGCGTGTGTGTCAGTGAGGATGAGCGCGTGTGTGTCAGTGAGAATGAGCGCTTGTGTGTCAGTGAAGATGAGCGTGTGTGTGTGAATGAGGATGAGCGCGTGTGTGTCAGTGAGGAGGAGCGCGTGTGTGTCGGTGAGGATGAGTGCGTCTGTGTCGGTGAGGATGAGCGCGTGTGTGTGAATGAGGATGAGCGCGTGTGTGTCGGTGAGGATGAGCGCGTGTGTGTCAGTGAGGAGGAGCGCGTGTGTGACGGTGAGGATGAGTGCGTGTGTGTGAATGAGGATGAGCGCGTGTGTGTCGGTGAAGTTGAGAGCGTGTGTGTCAGTGAGGATGAGCGCGTGTGTGTCAGTGAGGATGAGCGCGTGTGTGTCGGTGAGGATGAGCGCGTGTGTGTCGGTGAGGATGAGCGCGTGTGTGTCGGTGAAGTTGAGAGCGTGTGTGTCAGTGAGGATGAGGCCGTGTGTGTCAATGCGGATGAGCACGTGTGTGTCAGTGAGGATGAGTGCGTGCGTGTCAGTGAGGATGAGTGCGTGTGTGTCAGTGAGGATGAGAGTGCGTGTGTGTCGGTGAGGATGAGTGCGTATGTGTCAGTGAGGATGAGCGCGTGTGTGTCAGTGAGGATGAGTGCGTGTGTGTCGGTGAGGATGAGTGCCTGTGTGTCGGTGAGGATGAGGGCGTGTGTGTCAGTGAGGATGAGTGCGTGTGTGTCGGTGAGGATGAGTGCCTGTGTGTCGGTGAGGATGAGGGCGTGTGTGTCAGTGAGGATGAGCGCGTGTGTGTCAGTGAGAATGAGCGCTTGTGTGTCAGTGAAGATGAGCGTGTGTGTGTGAATGAGGATGAGCGCGTGTGTGTCAGTGAGGAGGAGCGCGTGTGTGTCGGTGAGGATGAGTGCGTCTGTGTCGGTGAGGATGAGCGCGTGTGTGTGAATGAGGATGAGCGCGTGTGTGTCGGTGAGGATGAGCGCGTGTGTGTCAGTGAGGAGGAGCGCGTGTGTGACGGTGAGGATGAGTGCGTGTGTGTGAATGAGGATGAGCGCGTGTGTGTCGGTGAAGTTGAGAGCGTGTGTGTCAGTGAGGATGAGCGCGTGTGTGTCAGTGAGGATGAGCGCGTGTGTGTCGGTGAGGATGAGCGCGTGTGTGTCGGTGAGGATGAGCGCGTGTGTGTCGGTGAAGTTGAGAGCGTGTGTGTCAGTGAGGATGAGGCCGTGTGTGTCAATGCGGATGAGCACGTGTGTGTCGGTGAGGATGAGCCTGTGTGTGTCGTGTGCATGAGCGTGTGTTTGTCGGTGAGGATGAGCACGTGTGTGTTAGTGAGGATGAGCGTGTCTGTTTCGGTGAGGATCAGCGTGTGTGTGTCAATGGGGATGAGCGTGTGTGTGTCAGTGAGGATGAGGGCGTGTGTGTCGGTGAGGATGAGCGTGTGTGTCGGTGAGGATGAGGGTGTGTGTGTCGGTGAGGAAGAGGGCGTGTGTGTCGGTGAGGAAGAGGGCGTGTGTGTCGGTGAGGATGAGCGCGTTTGTGTCGGTGAGGATGAGCACGTGTGTGTCGGTGAGGATGAGTGCGTGTGCGTCGTTGAGGATGAGGGCGTGTGTGTCGGTGAGGATGAGCGCGTGTGTGTCAGTGAGGATGATTGCGTGTGTGTCAGTGAGGATGAGCGCGTGTGTGTCGGTGAGGATGAGAGCGTGTGTGTCGGTGTGGATGAGTGCGTGTGTGTCGGTGAGGAGGAGTGCGTGTGTGTCGGTGAGGATGAGCGCGTGTGTGTCGGTGAGGATGAGTGCGTGTGTGTCGTTGAGGATGAGTGCGTGTGTGTCGGTGAGGATGAGCGCGTGTGTGTCGGTGAGGATGAGCGCGTGTGTGTCAGTGAGGATGAGTGTGTGTGTGTCGGTGAGGATGAGTGCGTGTGTGTTGGTGAGGACGAGCGCGTGTGTGTCGGTGAGGATGAGGGCGTGTGTATCGGTGAGGATGAGCGCGTGTGTGTCGGTGAGGATGAGCGCGTGTGTGTCGGTGAAGATGAGCACATGTGTGTCGGTGAGGATGAGTGTGTGTGTGTCGTTGAGGATGAGGGCGTGTGTGTCGGTGAGGATGAGCGCGTGTGTGTCAGTGAGGATGAGGCCGTGTGTGTCAATGAGGATGAGCACGTGTGTGTCGGTGAGGATGAGCCTGTGTGTGTCGTGAGCTTGAGCGTGTATTTGTCGGTGAGAATGAGCACGTGTGTGTCAGTGAGGATGAGCGTGTGTGTTTCGGTGAGGATGAGGGCGTGTGTGTCGGTGAGTAAGAGGGCGTGTGTGTCGGTGAGGATGAGCGCGTGTGTGTCGGTGAGGAAGAGGGCCTGTGTGTCGGTGAGGATGAGCGCGTGTGTGTCGGTGAGGATGAAAGAACAGTGCAACACAGGAAACGGGCCCTTCGGTCCTCCAAGCCTGTGCCGCTCCTTGGTCCAACTAGGTCAGTGAGGATGAGGGCGTGTGTATCAGTGAGGATGAGCGCATGTGTGTCGGTGAGGATGAGCGCGAGTGTTTCAGTGAGGATGAGTGTGTGTGTGTCAGTGAGGATGAGTGCGTGTGTGTCAGTGAGGATGAGTGCGTGCGTGTCAGTGAGGATGAGTGCGTGTGTGTCAGTGAGGATGAGAGTGCGTGTGTGTCGGTGAGGATGAGTGCGTATGTGTCAGTGAGGATGAGCGCGTGTGTGTCAGTGAGGATGAGTGCGTGTGTGTCGGTGAGGATGAGTGCCTGTGTGTCGGTGAGGATGAGGGCGTGTGTGTCAGTGAGGATGAGTGCGTGTGTGTCGGTGAGGATGAGTGCCTGTGTGTCGGTGAGGATGAGGGCGTGTGTGTCAGTGAGGATGAGCGCGTGTGTGTCAGTGAGAATGAGCGCTTGTGTGTCAGTGAAGATGAGCGTGTGTGTGTGAATGAGGATGAGCGCGTGTGTGTCAGTGAGGAGGAGCGCGTGTGTGTCGGTGAGGATGAGTGCGTCTGTGTCGGTGAGGATGAGCGCGTGTGTGTGAATGAGGATGAGCGCGTGTGTGTCGGTGAGGATGAGCGCGTGTGTGTCAGTGAGGAGGAGCGCGTGTGTGACGGTGAGGATGAGTGCGTGTGTGTGAATGAGGATGAGCGCGTGTGTGTCGGTGAAGTTGAGAGCGTGTGTGTCAGTGAGGATGAGCGCGTGTGTGTCAGTGAGGATGAGCGCGTGTGTGTCGGTGAGGATGAGCGCGTGTGTGTCGGTGAGGATGAGCGCGTGTGTGTCGGTGAAGTTGAGAGCGTGTGTGTCAGTGAGGATGAGGCCGTGTGTGTCAATGCGGATGAGCACGTGTGTGTCAGTGAGGATGAGTGCGTGCGTGTCAGTGAGGATGAGTGCGTGTGTGTCAGTGAGGATGAGAGTGCGTGTGTGTCGGTGAGGATGAGTGCGTATGTGTCAGTGAGGATGAGCGCGTGTGTGTCAGTGAGGATGAGTGCGTGTGTGTCGGTGAGGATGAGTGCCTGTGTGTCGGTGAGGATGAGGGCGTGTGTGTCAGTGAGGATGAGTGCGTGTGTGTCGGTGAGGATGAGTGCCTGTGTGTCGGTGAGGATGAGGGCGTGTGTGTCAGTGAGGATGAGCGCGTGTGTGTCAGTGAGAATGAGCGCTTGTGTGTCAGTGAAGATGAGCGTGTGTGTGTGAATGAGGATGAGCGCGTGTGTGTCAGTGAGGAGGAGCGCGTGTGTGTCGGTGAGGATGAGTGCGTCTGTGTCGGTGAGGATGAGCGCGTGTGTGTGAATGAGGATGAGCGCGTGCGTGTCGGTGAGGATGAGCGCGTGTGTGTCAGTGAGGAGGAGCGCGTGTGTGACGGTGAGGATGAGTGCGTGTGTGTGAATGAGGATGAGCGCGTGTGTGTCGGTGAGGATGAGCGCGTGTGTGTCAGTGAGGATGAGCGCGTGTGTGTCGGTGAGGATGAGCGCGTGTGTGTCGGTGAGGATGAGCGCGTGTGTGTCGGTGAAGTTGAGAGCGTGTGTGTCAGTGAGGATGAGGCCGTGTGTGTCAATGCGGATGAGCACGTGTGTGTCGGTGAGGATGAGCCTGTGTGTGTCGTGTGCATGAGCGTGTGTTTGTCGGTGAGGATGAGCACGTGTGTGTTAGTGAGGATGAGCGTGTCTGTTTCGGTGAGGATCAGCGTGTGTGTGTCAATGGGGATGAGCGTGTGTGTGTCAGTGAGGATGAGGGCGTGTGTGTCGGTGAGGATGAGCGTGTGTGTCGGTGAGGATGAGGGTGTGTGTGTCGGTGAGGAAGAGGGCGTGTGTGTCGGTGAGGAAGAGGGCGTGTGTGTCGGTGAGGATGAGCGCGTTTGTGTCGGTGAGGATGAGCACGTGTGTGTCGGTGAGGATGAGTGCGTGTGCGTCGTTGAGGATGAGGGCGTGTGTGTCGGTGAGGATGAGCGCGTGTGTGTCAGTGAGGATGATTGCGTGTGTGTCGGTGAGGATGAGTGCGTGTGTGTCGATGAGGACGAGCGCATGTGTGTCGTTGAGGATGAGTGCAGGTGTGTCAGTGACGATGAGCGCATGTGTGTCAGTGACGATGAGCGCATGTGTGTCGGTGAGGATGAGCGTGTGTGTGTCGGTGAGGATGAGCGTGTGTGTGTCGGTGAGGATGAGCGCGTGTGTGTCAGTGAGAATGAGCGCGTGTGTGTCGGTGAGGATGAGTGCGTGTGTGTCGATGAGGACGAGCACATGTGTGTCGTTGAGGATGAGTGCAGGTGTGTCAGTGACGATGAGCGCATGTGTGTCAGTGACGATGAGCGCATGTGTGTCGGTGAGGATGAGCGTGTGTGTGTCGGTGAGGATGAGCGTGTGTGTGTCGGTGAGGATGAGCGCATATGTGTGTGTGAGGATGAGGGTGTGTGTGTGTGTCTGAATGAGTGTGTGTGTGAGGATGCGGGTGTGTGTGTGTGTCTGAATGAGCACGTGTGTGTGTGTGTGGGTGAACGTGTGTGTGACTGAGCATGTGTGGATGAACGCGTTTGTGTGTGGATGAGAGTGTGTGTGTGTGTGTGTGAGGGTGTTTGTGTGTCAGAATGAGCACGTGTGTGTGGATGAACGTGTGTGTGGATGAACGCGTTTGTGTGTGGATGAGTGTGTGTCTGCGTGTGCATGAGCGTGTGTGTGCCTTGATGAGGATTTGTGTGTGTGTCTGTGTGGATGAGCATGTGTGTGAGGATGAGCGTGTGTGTGTGTGTGTGTGTGTGTGTGTGAGGATGAGCGTGTGTGTGTGTGTGTGTGTGTGAGGATTAGCGCGTGTGTGTGTGAGGATGAGCACATGTGTGTGAGGGTAAGCGTGTGTGTGTCAGTGATGATGAATGCCTGTGTGATTGAGAGAATGAGCGCGTGTGTGTTTGAGGATGAGCGTCTGTGTTTGTGAGGATGAGCGCATGTGTGTGTGAGGATGAACGCGTGTGTGCTGGTGAGGAGGAGCGTGTGTGTGTGCCACAATGAATAAGTGTGTGTGTGTGTGTGTGTGTGTATGAATAAATGTGTGTGTGTGGATGAGTAAGTGTGTGTGTGTTTGAGGATGAATGCATGTATGTGTGAGGATGAATGCGCATGTGTGAGATAGAGGATGAATTTGTGTGTTTGAGAGAGAGGATGAATGCGTGTGTGTGTGAGGATATGTGTGTGTGTGTGTGAGAATGAGTAAGTGTGTGTGTATGTGTGTGTGCACGTGTGAGAGGATGAACAAGTGTGTGTGTGTGAGAGAGGATGAATAAGTGTGTGTGCATGAGTAAGTGTGTGTGTGTGAGAGACAATGATTGTGTGTGTGTGTGAGAGAGGATGAGTGAGTGTGTGTGTGTGATGATGAGTAAGTGTGTGTGTGCGTGTGTGTGAGAGAGGGTGAATAAGTGTGCGCGTGTGTGTGAGGATAAGTGTGTGTGTGAGGATGATGAAGTGTGTGTGTGTGAGGATAAGTGTGTGCGCTTGAGACGATGTGTGTGTGTGTGAGAGGACATGGAAATGTGTGTAAGAGAGAGGAAGAATAAGTGGGTGTGTGTGAGGATGAGTAAGTGTGTGTTTGTGTCTGGATAAGTCGTGCGCGTGAGAGGACGTGGAAG
>NW_027592416.1:0-54872 GCF_964213995.1 Mustelus asterias
TTAGGAGGACTTTGCAGGGTCGTCAGGGCTGGGGTTGCCATTGTCGTTTCCAGTGCCTCGGAAGATGCTGGGTGGTCTGTCTGATTTCTTTACTTTTGTTCCATTTGTAGCGGTTAGATACAGCTGAGTGTCTTGTTCGACCATTTCACAGGGCAGATAAGAGTCAACCACATTGCTGTGGCTCTGGAGTCAGACATGTAAGACGGCAGATTTCCTTCCCTAAAGAACGTCAGTGAATCAGTGGGAACGTGTCTGTCACTATAACACTGGGTTACAGTACTGGTGGGAATAGGCCTGTCACCAGAACACTGCAGTACAGTCGTGGTGGGGATGGGTCTGTCCCTGTATAACACTGGAGTACAGTACGGTCATAGAGGTTTACAGCATGGAAACAGCCCCTTCGGCCCAACTTGTCCATGCTGCCTTTTTTTAACCACTAAGCTAGCCCCAATTACTCACATTTGGTCCATATCCCTCTATACCCACCATACCCATGTAACTGTCTAAATGTTTTTTAAAAGAGGCAAAATTGTACCCGCCTCTACTACTACCTCTGGCAGCTTGTTCCAGACACCACCCTCTGTGTGGGGAAAAGAAATTTGCCCCCTGGACCCTTTTGTATCTCTCCCCTCTGATCTTAAACCCATGCCCTCTAGTTTTAGACTCCCCTATCTTTGGGAAAAGATGTTGACTATCTACCTGATCTATGCCCCTTGTTATTTTATATAGGTGGAGACGGGTCTATTACTGTATAACATTGGGGTACTGTGTGGGGGTGTTTCTTCCTTCTGTAGCTGCTGGTTTACTACTTGTCCTTCTGTTTTAGGTTTCCATGCGATCTCTCAAAATCAGGTGGCTGTTCTGCTGTTGGCTGGAGGGCAGGGCACCCGGCTGGGCGTGCCCTATCCTAAGGGAATGTATGATGTTGGGCTACCGAGTGGGAAAACCCTTTACCAAATCCAGGCAGAGCGCATTGGTAAAGTCCAGCAGTTAGCTGAGGAAAAACTCGGCAAGCAATGCACAATTCCTTGGTGAGTATCTGTCAGTTATCTGGAGTAGCGCTGGGCATTTCCTTTATGTACCTGGTTGCCAGCACAGGAAGGCAGCAGGACCTTTTGGGAGCATAGTTAATAAAGAAAACAGGACCCTATACCACCTTAATCGGGGCAATAGAGTGCACGAGCAAGGATGTTATGTTAAACTTGTATAATCCACAGGCACATGTGGTGTTTGCCCCTGGGTGTGGGGTGTGTGCCCCTGGGGATATGGGCGGGGTGGGGGGGGGGAGGCGGTGGGGAGGGAGGGTTTGGCGGATACAGTCAGTGTGTGCATGTGGACACCAGTACCTGTCAGTCACGGTGAGGCAGAGTTGTCAGCATTGACAGTGCCATTTCTCTGCCATCTCTAGGTACATTATGACTAGTGAATTCACGTTGGAACCCACACAGAAATTCTTCACTCAGAACAACTACTTTGGTCTGCTCAAGTCCAATATCATCATGTTTGAACAGCAGATGCTGCCAGCTGTTGACTTTAATGGGAAGATCATTCTGGAACAGAAGGGGAGGATTGCCATGGCTCCAGGTTGGTGTCATTGTTTTAAAATCACTAATTTTCCCTCCTCGGAGCTCCTATTCCATTACCCATTCCATTCTGAACAGAGATTTTATCCCCACAGCCCGATTCCCTGGCAATGTGTACAGCTCAGTATTGTGATCCGCAGTGTGATCAGTCACTCCTTCTCCTCCCTCATCATTCAGCAGAGTACTCGTGCCAGTTGCGGTGCCTGGCTGCAGCCATGTCTGCGATCACTGCTCCATTGCTGATTCTGTGCTCCTCTTGTTCCATTACATGTTAGTTTGCAGTGACCTACAACAAGGGTTCCCACTCCCTTAGAACATCACTTCTCAATCTCTCACCATTTTAACAAATGCTCTGCACACCTATTCCTCCAACCAAAAACCTCCTTTCTCCATGATATTCCATCTGCCATGACTTGAGATGTTCACTAAGTCTGTCCAAATCCCTTGAAGCCTCTTTGCATTTTCCTCACAACACATTCTCACCTAGTTTTGTGTCTCCCACGAATTTGGTTCCCACATTGATATAGTGAACAGCAGGGGTTCAAGTACTGATCCTTGCAGAACCCCATTAGTCACAGCCTGCCATCCTGAGAGAGAACCATTTATTCATACACTGTTTTCTGTTTTAAGCAAATCCATAATCCATGCCTGAATATCACCCCCTATTCCAAGCAATCTAATTGTATTTACTAACCTCCTGTGTGAGACCTTATTTAAAGCCTTCTGAAAATTCAAATACGCCATATTCACTGGTTCCCCCTTACCTATTCTGTTAGTAACATCCTCAAAAAACTCTAGCAACATTCAAACATGTTACCCTTTATACATCCACGCTGACTCTGCTCAATCAGATCATTATTTTCTGTGTCCAGTTATCACATCTTTTATAGTGGGTTCTACTATTTTCCCTACTACTGATAGGCTAACAGATCTGTGTTTCCCTGTTTTCTCTCTCCCTCCTTCCTAAACAGTGGGGTTACATTTGCCACCTTCCAATCTGCAGGAACCATTCCAGAATCTATAGAATTTTGAAAGATGCATCCACTATCTCCACAGGCTATTATCTATTGGGTCCTGGGGATTCATCAACCTTTTCCCATAGTTTCTTCAATACTACTTTTGTACTAATACTAATTTCCACCAGTTCCTCGTTCTCTCTAGTGCCTTGGTTCGCTATTATTTCTGAGAGATTTCTTGTATCTTCCTCCATGAAGACAGACACAAGGTAATTATTTCGCTTCTCTGCTATTTCGCGTCTTCATTACCCTTTCACTTGCCCCTGCCTGTAACTAAACTACATTTGTCTTTGCTAATCCTTTTTACCTATCTGTAGAAGCTTTTAATGTTTTTTGCCAGTTTACATTCATTTGCTATTCTCTCTTTCCCTCAATTTCTCCTTTGCTGAATTCCAAAGTTCTCCCAATCCTCGGGTTTACGATTTTTATGGCAACTTTATAAGCCTCTTCCTTTGATCTAATTCAATCATTAACTTTGTTAGTCACAGTTGACTCACTTTTCCTGTTGGGCTTTTGTACCTGAAAGGAATGTACATTTGTTGTTAACCATGTATATTAATCCTTTGAATACTAGCCATTGCCTGTCTACCATCATATCCTTTAATGTGTTTTCCCCAATCCACCACTGCCAACTTTTCTTCATAGCTTCCTTTGTTTAGATAGAAGACCCTAGTTTTGGATTCAAATACATTGTTTTCGAACTTAATGAAAAACTCTATAGCGTTATAGTAAGGCATGGTGGCACAGTGGTTAGCACTGCTGCATCTTAGCACCATGGACCTTGGGTCATTGTCTGTGTGGAATCTGCACGTTCTCCCCTTGTCTACGTGGGTATCCTCCATGTGCTCTGGTTTCCTTCCACACTCCGAAGATGTGCAGGTTAGATAGATTGGCCATGCTCTTAGTGTCCAGAGGTGTATAGATTAGATGATTTAGCCATGGTAAATGCATGGGGTTCCAGGGATAGGGTGAAGGGGAGGATCTGGGTGGGTTGCTCTTTCAGAGAGTTGCTACAGACTCGATGGGCCAAATGGCATCTTTCTGCACTATAGGGATTCTATGTTCACTTTTCCCTTTGGATTCTCTTACAAGATTATTAATCAGTCCTATACGGGAGTCTGGTAAACCTTCTCTGAACTGCTTCCAATGTATTTTCTTAAATAAGGAGACTAACACTGTACATAATATCCCAGATATAGAACATAGAACATTACAGCGCAGAACAGGCCCTTCGGCCCACGATGTTGCACCGACCAGTTAAAAAAAAAACTGTGACCCTCCAACCTAAACCAATTTCTTTTCGTCCATGAACCTATCTACGGATCTCTTAAACGCCCCCAAACTAGGCGCATTTACAACTGATGCTGGCAGGGCATTCCAATCCCTCACCACCCTCTGGGTAAAGAACCTACCCCTGACATCGGTTCTATAACTACCCCCCCTCAATTTAAAGCCATGCCCCCTCGTGCTGGATTTCTCCATCAGAGGAAAAAGGCTATCACTATCCACCCTATCTAAACCTCTAATCATCTTATATGTTTCAATAAGATCCCCTCTTAGCCGCCGCCTTTCCAGCGAAAACAATCCCAAATCCCTCAGCCTCTCCTCATAGGATCTCCCCTCCATACCAGGCAACATCCTGGTAAACCTCCTCTGCACCCTCTCCAAAGCCTCCACATCCTTCCTGTAATGTGGGGACCAGAACTGCACACAGTACTCCAAGTGCGGCCGCACCAGAGTTGTGTACAGTTGCAACATAACGCTACGACTCCTAAATTCAATCCCCCTACCAATAAACGCCAAGACACCATATGCCTTCTTAACAACCTTATCTACTTGATTCCCAACTTTCAGGGATCTATGCACACATACACCTAGATCCCTCTGCTCCTCCACACTATTCAAAGTCCTCCCGTTAGCCCTATACTCAACACATCTGTTATTCCTACCAAAGTGAATTACCTCACACTTCTCCGCATTAAACTCCATCCGCCACCTCTCGGCCCAACTTTGCAACCTGTCTAAGTCTTCCTGCAAACTACGACACCCTTCCTCACTGTCTACCACACCACCGACTTTGGTGTCATCAGCAAATTTGCTAATCCACCCAACTATACCCTCATCCAGATCATTAATAAATATTACAAACAGCAGTGGCCCCAAAACAGATCCCTGAGGTACACCACTTGTAACCGCACTCCATGATGAATATTTACTATCAACCACCACCCTCTGTTTCCTATCCGCTAGCCAATTCCTGATCCAATTTCCTAGATCACCCCCAATCCCATACATCTGCATTTTCTGCAGAAGCCTACCATGGTGAACCTTATCAAACGCCTTACTAAAATCCATATATACCACGTCCACTGCCTTGCCCCCATCCACCTCCTTGGTCACTTTCTCAAAAAACTCAATAAGGTTAGTAAGGCACGACCTACCTGCCACAAAACCATGCTGACTATCACCTATCAATTCATTACTCTCCAAATAACTATAAATCCTATCCCTTATAATTTTTTCCAACATCTTGCCGACAACAGAAGTGAGACTCACCGGTCTATAATTCCCGGGGAAGTCTCTGTTCCCCTTCTTAAACAATGGGACAACATTCGCTAACCTCCAATCTTCTGGTACTATACCAGAGGCCAACGACGACCTGAAGATCAGAGCCAGAGGCTCTGCAATCACTTCTCTTGCCTCCCAGAGAATCCTTGGATAAATCCCATCCGGACCAGGGGATTTATCTATTTTCAGACCCTCCAGAATATCCTGCACATCCTCCTTATCAACTGTAATACTGTCTATTCTACTCCCCTGCAACCCAGTGTCCTCCTCAGCTATATTCATGTCCCCTTGCGTGAACACCGAAGAGAAATATTGGTTCAATGCTTCACCAATCTCCTCCGGTTCCACACATAACTTCCCTCTGCCATCTATAACTGGCCCTAAACTTGCCCTAACCAACCTTCTGTTCTTGACATACCTATAGAACGCCTTAGGATTCTCTTTAACCCTATCCGCCAAAGTCTTCTCATGTCCCCTTTTAGCCCTTCTAAGCTCGCTCTTCAACTCCCTCTTAGCCAATCTAAAGCTTTCTAGTGCACTACCCGAGTGCTCACGTCTCATCCGAACATAAGCCTCCTTTTTCTTTTTAACCAACAAAGAAACTTTTTTGGTGCACCACGGTTCCCTAGCCCTACCAATTCCTCCTTGCCTGACAGGGACATGCCTATCACAGACTCGCAGTAGCTGCTCCTTGAAAAAACTCCACATGTCGGACGTTCCCAGTCCCTGTAATCTCCTAGTCCAACCTATGTTTCCTAATTCTCTCCTAATAGCCTCATAATTACCCTTCCCCCAGCTAAAACCACTGGCCCGAGGTTCATGCCTATCCCTTTCCATCACTAAGGTGAACGTAACCGAATTGTGGTCACTATCACCAAAATGCACACCAACTTCCAAGTCTAGCACCTGGTCTGGCTCATTTCCCAGCACCAGATCCAATATAGCCTCACCTCTAGTTGGCCTGTCTACATACTGAGTCAAAAAACCTTCCTGCACGCTTTGAACAAAAACTGACCCCTCTAACGAGCTAGAGCTATAACAATTCCAGTCAATATTAGTCAAGTTAAAATCCCCCATAACAATTGCCCTATTACTTTCACTCCTAAGCAGGATTGACTCCGCAATCCTTTCCTCAACCTCTCTAGAACTTTTAGGAGGTCTATAAAAGACTCCCAACAGGGTGACCTCTCCTCTCCTATTTCTAATCTCCGCCCATACTACCTCAACAGATAAGTCCTCATCAAACCTCCTCTCTGACACTGTGATACAATCTCTGACCAATAATGCTACCCCTCCCCCTCTTCTACCACCTTCCCTACTTCGACTAAAACATTTGAACCCCGGGACCTGCAGCATCCATTCCTGCCCCTGCTCTATCCATGTCTCTGAAATAGCCACAACATCGAAGTCCCAGGTACTGATCCACGCTGCAAGTTCACCCACTTTATTGCGAATACTCCTGGCATTGAAGTATACACATTTCAAACCCTGCTCCACCCCACCTCTGCAATGCCGTGCATTGCAGTCCCCATCCATGCATCCCTCACTTTCAGCCCCACTACTCAGGATCCCTCCCCCCCCCGAATCAGTTTAAACCTCCCTGCATGGCCTTAGCAAATTTACCCCCCAGGATATTGGTCCCCTTCTGATTAAGATATGGTCTCACCAACGCTCTGAACAATTGAAACATAACCTCCCTACTTTTGTAATCCATTCCCCTCAAAACAAACAATATTCTATTAGCTTTCCTGATTACTTGCTGTACCTGTATACTAGCCTTTTGTGATTCATGCACCAGGACACCCAGCTCCCTTCAGACTTCAGAGCTCTGTAATCTCTCAACATTTAGATATTAAGCTTTCTTTTTATTCTTCCTGCAAAATGGACAGTTTCACATAATGTCCACATTTAACTCCATTTGCCAGATTTTTGCCCACTCACTAAACCTCTTTATGTACCTTTGTAACCTCTTCCTCTTCGCAATTTACTTTCCTACCCATTTTTGTGTCATCAGCAAACTTGGTAACCATCCCTTCAATCCCTTTCTTCAAGTCGTTTATATAAATGGTAAATAGTTGAGGTTCCAGCACTGATCCCGGTGGCACACCAATCATCATATCTTGCTAACTTGAAAAAGACCCATTTGTATGTATTCTCTGCTTCCTGTATGCCAGCCTGATCCCACCCCGATCCTATCCCCGTAACACCATGCATTTACCCTGACACGAAGGGGAAATTTAGCATGGCCAATCCATCTAATCCACAAATCTTTGGACTGTGGGATGAAACCGGAGCACCCGGAGGAAACCACGCAGACACGGAGAGAACACACAGACAGCGACCCAAGCCGAGAACCGAACCTGGGTCCCCGGCGCTGTGAGGCAGCAGTGCCAACCACTGTGCCACCGTGCCACCCATGATGATTTCTTTTGTATTTGGTGTTTTTAATAAGTTGAATATTGTTTGTAATTGTCGTTTAGTCATCAATAATGCCAGATAAACTTATTTTGTCGAGTGAGCATTATTCCTGTAAATGGGCAGGAATTGATTCAAACACTTGGTCAACAAACCTTGTTCCCGAGTTGCTTTTAACTAACTCTCAATGATTATAAAGGTATCAGCATTGGAAAGGTCAGCATCGAATGGTGCATGTGGTACCTGTGCAATGTGAAAGGCAGAACACCAACATGCAACCCGAGTCAACTGCATATCGTGCAGTTTTGCCACCAGCACGTTAACATTTGCAGCAACGCTTTACATCCACACAGCTAGGATCATGGGAATGATTTGCAGGTGCTGTGGTGAGCACGGTCCTGAGAGACTTCATCCCTGTGAGAAAGTTGATGCATTGGTTTTAATTTGCCCTAGATTCAGGAAAGGTCCCATTAGATTGGATGATGGTAAATGTAGCTCTATTATTCAAAAAGGGAGGGAGATAGAAAGCAGGACACAGAGCAGTTAGAAGCTATTATTAAAGAGGTCATAGCAGCTGACTTGGATAAGTCCAAGGAAATCAGGTAGAGTCAACATGTTTTTGTGAAAATCAACTTATTGGATTTCTTTGAGGGGATGATGGGGAGCCGACGGATGTATTGTAAAGATTTCCAGAGAATAACCTATCGACATGGAGAGAAGGTGGGGTGGGGGCTGGGTGGGTGCGGGGAGGGGTGGGGGCTGGGTGCATGTGGGGGGTGGGGGAGGGGCGGGGGGATGGGGGCTGGGTGGGTGGGTGCAGGGGTGTTGAGGGTTAGGTGGGGGGCTGGGTGCGTACAGGGGGGTTGGGGGGTGGGTGGGGGGCTGGGTGGGTACAGGGGGGTTGGGGGGTGGGTGGGTGCAGGTGGGAGGGTGGTACTGGGTGGGTGTGGGGTGGTTGGGGGCTGGGCACAGGCTGGGGCTGCAGTCTGGAGCTGTGCTTTCAGGCTGTGTGTGTCCTGTGTCTCTGACAGATGGCAATGGTGGTCTCTATCGAGCTCTGACTAACAACAAGGTTCTGGAGGACATGGACCGCCGCGGCGTTCGCTTTGTTCATGTGTACTGTGTGGACAACATCCTGGTGAAGATGGCAGACCCCATCTTCATTGGCTTCTGTGTGGAGAAGGAAGCGGATTGTGGAGCCAAGGTCAGCCTCTCTGCTTTCACTCTGCGGTGCTGAGAGCCAGGGCAAGTGGGAGAGATTTGTGTTGCTGCTGGAGCTCAGCGTGAGGTCCCTGTAAATATCCGTCCAGCGTAAGGCGCCTCTAAATATCCGCCCAGCTGACTCTTCCCCAAACTTATCAGACCCTGCTCCGCCCTTGCCCCACCCTCCCTCGGCTAGGAGCTGCCCCACATCCCACACCACTCTCCCCACAGCCAGGTCTCAACCTGGCCCTGCACCCCACTCCCCCATTCCCCTTGCAGCCAGGGCCCAGCCTGCCTCCGCTCCCCTTGCAGCCAGGGCCCAGCCTGCCTCCGCTCCCCTTGCAGCCAGGGCCCAGCCTGCCTCCGCTCCCCTTGCAGCCAGGGCCCAGCCTGCCTCCGCTCCCCTTGCAGCCAGGGCCCAGCCTGCCCCCCCCCCCCTCGCCTGTCCCAGGCCTACTCCACTCTGGCCAGGCACCGCCCTGACTTTGGCCATACCTCTCCCCAACCCCCAGCTGGCCAGAGTCTCCTTGATTCCAAAAGACTGACTACAAATATTGCCTGAGGGTGGGATCAGTCCTGGTTATGATGCACTGGGATAAAAACAAATACGTGGGTGCTGAAATCTGATTCAGAAACAGGAAAGGCTGGGTAAAGGGTCATCATTGGTTCTGTTTTCTCTCCACAGATACCGTCAGACCTGCTGAGATTTTCCAGCATTTTCTGGTTATGGTGCATTCTTTTGGCCCATTAGCTTAAGCACAGTTCCCAAGAAGAAAACCCCTTTATTCATGGAACTGTACAGCAGCAGAAGGAGAGGGGGCATTATGAAGTTTACAATGCTATGTGCCTATTTGAACTTGGCCTTTGAAAGATAGATGTTGGTGTTGGGATTGGACAACTTTCCCTTTCAAGATAATCACTGTCCAAACTCTGGATATATCCTAGTGAAGCTTGCTCTGCATTCTGCTCAATGTGCATGCTCTGGTCCTGGTGTAGTGTCACGAGTTTTAGTGTTTGAGCTGAGAAGCTGCCCACTTGACCCTACCTTGGAACAGGTGATAGCCCTCTTAGTGCGAGTTCCAGAGGTGAAGAATGTTCTCTGTGCCTTAACCCTCTTGCTCCATTTTGTCCACAGGTCGTTGAGAAGGCTTACCCCACTGAGCCAGTTGGAGTGGTGTGTCGTGTGGATGGTATCTACCAGGTTGTGGAGTACAGTGAGGTGAGCCAGGAGACTGTGGAGCAGAGGAATGCTGATGGACGACTGACCTTCAATGCTGGCAACATCTGCAACCACTTCTTCACTGTGGAGTTCCTCAAATCTGTGACAGAGTAAGACTGTTATTATCAGCTACCTGTATATTTGAGAGCCACCCACGTAGCTCTCCAATCATTTGCTGATCACCCAACCCTTCCTGGCCCCTATGTTGGCTGATATTATTCATGGTTCCTTCTCCTTGGGTACTGCCCTCCGGCCCCTTTCAATCTTCAGACCTAACTATTCTCCACAAATCGACCACCCATCCTGCCACCTCACCCCACATCCATCTTTATTCCCTCCGTCTCAGCAACCCACACGCTCCTCCCCAGCCTGCCCTTTCCCTCAAATCTTTGAACATTTTGTATCCGAAAGTCCTGCCCCTTTCGCGCCCCGGGGGCCCTGCCCCTTTCGCGCCCCGGGGGCCCTGCCCCTTTCGCGCCCCGGGGGCCCTGCCCCTCTTTCTTGCTATTCCCTAATCCATTCCTGTATATCTGCTGCTCCCAAATATGTGACCATCTTTTTCGTTAGGCCATGTTTGACTTCCATCAGCTTTCTGCCGCTGTCACGGTGCTGAAACAGCTCCCATCAACATCACAAACTTCATGTGATTGTGGGGAAACTATCCCCCCTCATCCTTCCTGATCTGCCTGCACCCTGAGGCACAGTTGATCCTTCATCAGTATTCAGTACAGGGAGTGGACTGCTCCGATTCCACACTCGGAGTCTGTGGTAGCCAGAGATTGACCTGCGGTGGTTTCTCTTCGTACTCCACACCATTCCCTGTGGTGTCCCTCAAGTGTCTATCTCTGACAACCCCTTCCTGTTTCCCATCTATCCGTTGCCCCTTGTGCCGTTATCTGGAAACACTTGGAGTTCAGTTCCACCTCAGCACCGCTCTCCCGCCTCTCCAATATCTAATTCACTTTGGAGAAATGACCTTCATCCTCTGCCTGTTAATCTGTAATCAGAATTATGTTACCCTCTATGTCGTCTCTATCAGGTAGTTTGTCAGTCAGTTTTGCTCATTGCCAGAAGGTCAATATCAACAGTAGATAAGATTGTTTAAAATCTTTGCACTTAAAGGACTCTCACAATATCATCTTATGGTGTAAGGTTCATTACTGCTTCCAGTAAGAGATTAAATTAATCAACTTGCATCTTTATCACAGCTCAGTCATCACTTTAAACCATTCACTCCTTTTCTTATCCACACTGACAGGAATTGCTGCACACGTTGGCAACCAGTTTCTTTTTATTTGTGGGATGTTGGAAATGACAACATTTAATTCCGGCCTTGGGTCACTGTCGCTGTAGGGTTTGCACGTTCTCCCCGTGTCTGTGCGGGGTTTGCACGTTCTCCCCGTGTCTGTGCGGGGTTTGCACGTTCTCCCCGTGTCTGTGCGGGGTTTGCACGTTCTCCCCGTGTCTGTGCGGGGTTTGCACGTTCTCCCCGTGTCTGTGCGGGGTTTGCACGTTCTCCCCGTGTCTGTGCGGGGTTTGCACATTCTCCCCGTGTCTGTGCGGTGTTTGCACGTTCTCCCCGTGTCTGTGCGATGTTTGCACGTTCTCCCCGTGTCTGTGCGGTGTTTGCACGTTCTCCCCGTGTCTGTGCGGTGTTTGCACGTTCTCCCCGTGTCTGTGCGGTGTTTGCACGTTCTCCCCGTGTCTGTGCGGTGTTTGCACGTTCTCCCCGTGTCTGTGCGGTGTTTGCACGTTCTCCCCGTGTCTGTGCGGTGTTTGCACGTTCTCCCCGTGTCTGTGCGGTGTTTGCACGTTCTCCCCGTGTCTGTGCGGGGTTTGCACGTTCTCCCCGTGTCTGTGCGGGGTTTGCACATTCTCCCCGTGTCTGCGGGGTTTGCACGTTCTCCCCGTGTCTGTGCGGTGTTTGCACGTTCTCCCCGTGTCTGTGCGGTGTTTGCACGTTCTCCCCGTGTCTGTGCGGTGTTTGCACGTTCTCCCCGTGTCTGTGCGGTGTTTGCACGTTCTCCCCGTGTCTGTGCGGTGTTTGCACGTTCTCCCCGTGTCTGTGCGGTGTTTGCACGTTCTCCCCGTGTCTGTGCGGTGTTTGCACGTTCTCCCCGTGTCTGTGCGGTGTTTGCACGTTCTCCCCGTGTCTGTGCGGTGTTTGCACGTTCTCCCCGTGTCTGTGCGGTGTTTGCACGTTCTCCCCGTGTCTGTGCGGTGTTTGCACGTTCTCCCCGTGTCTGTGCGGTGTTTGCACGTTCTCCCCGTGTCTGTGCGGTGTTTGCACGTTCTCCCCGTGTCTGTGCGGTGTTTGCACGTTCTCCCCGTGTCTGTGCGGTGTTTGCACGTTCTCCCCGTGTCTGTGCGGTGTTTGCACATTCTCCCCGTGTCTGTGCGGTGTTTGCACGTTCTCCCCGTGTCTGTGCGGTGTTTGCACGTTCTCCCCGTGTCTGTGCGGTGTTTGCACGTTCTCCCCGTGTCTGTGCGGTGTTTGCACGTTCTCCCCGTGTCTGTGCGGTGTTTGCACGTTCTCCCCGTGTCTGTGCGGTGTTTGCACGTTCTCCCCGTGTCTGTGCGGTGTTTGCACGTTCTCCCCGTGTCTGTGCGGTGTTTGCACGTTCTCCCCGTGTCTGTGCGGTGTTTGCACGTTCTCCCCGTGTCTGTGCGGTGTTTGCACGTTCTCCCCGTGTCTGTGCGGTGTTTGCACGTTCTCCCCGTGTCTGTGCGGTGTTTGCACGTTCTCCCCGTGTCTGTGCGGTTTGCACGTTCTCCCCGTGTCTGCGGGGTTTGCACGTTCTCCCCGTGTCTGTGCGGGGTTTGCACGTTCTCCCCGTGTCTGTGCGGTGTTTGCACGTTCTCCCCGTGTCTGCGGGGTTTGCACGTTCTCCCCGTGTCTGCGCGGGGTTTGCACGTTCTCCCCGAGTCTGCGGGGTTTGCACGTTCTCCCCGTGTCTGCGGGGTTTGCACGTTCTCCCCGTGTCTGCGGGGTTTGCACGTTCTCCCCGTGTCTGTGCGGGGTTTGCACGTTCTCCCCGTGTCTGTGCGGGGTTTGCACGTTCTCCCCGTGTCTGTGCGGGGTTTGCACGTTCTCCCCGTGTCTGTGCGGGGTTTGCACGTTCTCCCCGTGTCTGTGCGGTGTTTGCACGTTCTCCCCGTGTCGGTGCGGTGTTTGCACGTTCTCCCCGTGTCTGTGCGGTGTTTGCACGTTCTCCCCGTGTCTGTGCGGGGTTTGCACGTTCTCCCCGTGTCTGTGCAGTGTTTGCACGTTCTCCCCGTGTCTGTGCGGGGTTTGCACGTTCTCCCCGTGTCTGTGCGGGGTTTGCACGTTCTCCCCGTGTCTGTGCGGTGTTTGCACGTTCTCCCCGTGTCTGTGCGGTGTTTGCACGTTCTCCCCGTGTCTGTGCGGTGTTTGCACGTTCTCCCCGTGTCTGTGCGGTGTTTGCACGTTCTCCCCGTGTCTGTGCGGTGTTTGCACGTTCTCCCCCTGTCTGTGCGGTGTTTGCACGTTCTCCCCGTGTCTGTGCGGTGTTTGCACGTTCTCCCCGTGTCTGTGCGGTGTTTGCACGTTCTCCCCGTGTCTGCGGGGTTTGCACGTTCTCCCCGTGTCTGTGCGGTGTTTGCACGTTCTCCCCGTGTCTGTGCGGTGTTTGCACATTCTCCCCGTGTCTGTGCGGTGTTTGCACATTCTCCCCGTGTCTGTGCGGTGTTTGCACGTTCTCCCCGTGTCTGTGCGGTGTTTGCACGTTCTCCCCGTGTCTGTGCGGTGTTTGCACGTTCTCCCCGTGTCTGTGCGGTGTTTGCACGTTCTCCCCGTGTCTGTGCGGTGTTTGCACGTTCTCCCCGTGTCTGTGCGGTGTTTGCACGTTCTCCCCGTGTCTGTGCGGTGTTTGCACGTTCTCCCCGTGTCTGTGCGGTGTTTCCTCCCACAGGCCAAAGATGCGCAGGTTAGGTTGATTGCCCATGCTAAAAAAATTAGCCCTTAGTGTCAGGGGGGCTAGCAGGGAAGTATGTGGTGTGATGGGGATAAAGCCTGGGTGGGACTGTTGTCAGTGCAGACTCAATGGGCTGAATGGCTCTTTCTGTATTGTAGGGATCCTGTGAATTTTTCATCCCTAATTGGCCCTTGAGAAGGTGATAGTGAACCTCCTAGTCGATGCTGCCTGACCCAGGTGCTTATCCATCAGGAACTGTTCCTGATCCAGCACCCTAACCCATTGCTGGATGATTAGTGAGATGGGTTCACATTGTGTGCGTCACATCGACAGCATTTCAGTTCTGGACAGACTCGAGAATAGAGGTTGTTCTTGGAGCAGGAGGTTATGAGGTGATGTAATGGAGTCTTAAATTACAATGCTTTTTGATAAGAGAGAAAAGTGTGCTGGCTAGGCAGGAACTAAAGAACACAGCGGGGAGGTAATGGGGCAAAGAGGTAGAGGGAAGATGAGAAATTCTTTGCAGTGAATTATTATCTGGAATGTGCTACCTGAAGAGACGGTGGAAGAGGTTGTATTGGAACTTTCAACAGGGAATTAGACTAATACTTGAAAAGTGGAACGATGGCAGGGCTGTGGAGAGAGAGCAGGCGAGTGGCACAAACTGGTTACCTCCTTCAGCACTGACATGGGTTGCATGGCCTCCTGTGCTGACTCATTCTCTTCATTCTTTTCATTTCCTATAGAGAGTTTGAACCTCAGCTGAAGCTTCACGTGGCTGTGAAGAAGATTCCTCATGTCGATGAGAAAGGAAATGTTGTGAAACCAGAGACACCCAACGGCATCAAGATGGAGAAGTTTGTTTTTGATGTTTTTCAGTTTTCCAAGTGAGTATGTTGAGACAGAGGATTTGCTGCAACCTCGCTCAGCTGTACTTCCCTTTCCTTGAGGTTTCCCTCTGGTGGAGGAACTCCTGAGGAGTTTGCAATGTTGCCAATCAGTTGGTTCAGGAACAGCTCCCTACTGCACCGGCCCAGAGACAGGCAAGAGAGAGCGCGGGAGAAACACTCAAAGGCAAGATACTGCAGATACCGGAATTCTGAAATAGAAGCAAAAATGCTGGAAATGCCTCACGAGTCAGGCAGCATCTGTGGAAGGAGAGTTAATGTTCCAGCTTGCTGACACTTGGTTAGAATTGGGAGGGGTTGGGGATGTGACAGCTTTTCAGCAAATACAGAGGCAGGGAATCACAGAATGTAATGCATGGAGTGGATTCAACCAATGGGGGCAAAGAATGGAGGGCAGCAGAGATTAAATGATTAAAGGGTGATGGTAGAAGGCAAAGGATGGTGTAAATAAATAAATTTCGATCCAGAGGAGCTGGCAATAGCAGAACAGGGGAGGAGGGAGGCATGGAAACAGTGGCAGAGAGGAGAAGGCGCCTTGGGACGTCCAGTTATCCAGGTGCAGGTGACTGTCACAGCTAACTTGCAGCCTACTCTAGTAACTGGGCAGGAAGTACCCAGTGAGGGTAAGATGGTATCCATGCTGACTGCCCCTCCTGCAGCTAGAGGCTGAACTGGAAGCATAAAGAGCAAGAGGGGCGCCAGGGAGAGGGTTGGCCCACTCAAGGACAAGGGAGGGAATCTATGCGTGGAGCCAGAGGAAATGGGCGAGGTATTAAATGAATACTTTGCGTCAGTATTCACCAAAGAGAAGGACTTGGATGATGAATCTGGGAAAGGGTGTGTAGATAGTTTGAGTCATGTTGAGATCAAAAAAGAGGTGGTATTGGGTTCTTGACAAACATTAAGGTAGACAAGTCCCCAGGGCCTGATGGGATATACCCCAGAATACAGAGAGAGGCAAGGGAGGAAATTGCTGGGGCCTTGAGAGAAATCTTTGTATCCTCACTGGCTACAGGGAAGGTCTGACTATCCACTCTGTCCATGCCTCTCCTAACACAGTAAGGAGTTTAACGACACCAGGTTTATTTGGTAGCAAACGCCACTAGCTTTCGGAGCGCTGCTCCTTCGTCAGGTGGGTGGAAGATCTCCACATCATACAGGGGAGGTCCCAGAGGATTGGGGAATAGCCAATGTTGTTCCTTTGTTTAAGAAGGGTAGCAGGAATAACCCAGGTAATTACAGGCCGGTGAACCTTGCATCAGTGGCAGGGAAATTATTGGAGAGGATTCTTCAAGACAGGATTTATTCCCACTTGGAAATAAGTGGGCGTATTAGTGAGAGGCAACATGGTTTTGTGAAGGGGTGGTCGTGTCTCACGAACTTGATCGAGTTTTTCGAGGAAGTGACGAAGATGATTGACGAGGGTAGGGCAGTGGATGTTGTCTACATGGATTTCAGTAAGGCCTTTGACAAGGTCCCCTCATGGCAGACTGGTGCAAAAGGTGAAGTCGCATGGGATCAGAGGTGAGCTGGCAAGGTGGATACAAAACTGGCTCGGTCACAGAATAAGGTTGGACTTTAACCTGGTGTTAAACTTACTGTGTTTACCCCTCTCCAACGCCGGCATCTCCACATCGGTCCCAGAAGTTCGAGGATAGCAGTGGAAGGGTGCGTTTCTGAATGGAGGGCTGTGACAAGTGGTGTTTCTCAGGGATCAGTGCTGAGACCTTTGCTGTTTGTAACATATATATAAATGATCTGGAGGAAAATGTAACTGAATTGATTAGTAAGTTTGTGGACGACAAAGGTTGGTGGATTTGCGGATAGGGATGAGGACCATCAGAGGACACAGCAGGATATAGATCGGTTGGAGACTTGGGCGGAGCGATGGCAGATGGAGTTTAATCCAGACAAATGTGAGGTAATGCATTTTGGAAGGTCTAATACAGATAGGAAATATACAGTAAATGGCAGAACCCTTAAGAGTATTGATAGGCGAAGAGATCTGGGTGTACAGGTATACAGGTCACAAAGTGGCAATGCAGGTGGAGAAGGTAGTCAAGAAGGCATACGGCATGCTTGCCTTCATTGCCGGGGTATTGAGTTTAAAAATTGGCGAGTCATGTTGCAGCTTTATAGAACCTTAGTTAGGCGGCACTTGAAATATAGTGTTCAATTCTGGTCGCCATACTACCAGAAGGATGTGGAGGCTTTGGAGAGGGTACAGAAAAGATTTACCAGGATGTTGCCTGGTATGGAGGGCATTAGCTATGAGGAGAGGTTGGAGAAACTTGGTTTGAAGTCTACAAGATTATGAGAGGCATGGACAGAGTGGATAGTCAGAAGCTTTTTCCCAGGGTGGAAGAGTCAATTACTAGGGGGTATAGGTTTATGGGGCAAGGTTTAAAGGAGATGTATGAGGCAGATTTTTTACACAGAGAATGATGGGTGCCTGGAACTCGTTGCCGGGGGGGTGGGTAGTGGAAGCGGATACGGTAGTGACTTTTAAGGGGCATCTTGACAAGTACATGAATAGGATGGGAATAGAGGGTAGGGGGTTTTAGTTAATTCGGGCAGCATGGTCGGTGCAGGCTTGGAGGGCTGAAGGGCCTGTTCTTGTGCTGTAATTTTCTTTGTTCAAATCCAGGTGAAGTTGATGGGTTGAGATCTCAGTGTAGGCTGGAGCTGGATGGGTTCCTCAGTGACGGTGACTGTCAGCACTCTGCGTTTGGTGTGTGGGATGAGGTGACCAGACCCATGCTCTTATTGGTGCTCAAGTCAATATTGCACTGTGGTCCCATTGGTTAATACCATTCCCTGCACTCTGCTCCTATTGGTTAATCCCACTCCCTGCGCTCTGTTCCCATTGGTTAATCTGCCCAGAAGTTGCTATCAATTCTACAGGTGAAAGCTGTGCTGGTTTGCTGATGGTGTTGCTGTGTTCTTATGCAGGAAGTTTGTTGTGTTTGAGGTGCTGAGGGAGGATGAATTCTCTCCTCTGAAGAATGCAGACAAGGCTGGGAGCAAAGACACACCCTCCAGTGCACGGCAAGCCCTGTTGTGGCAGCACTATCGCTGGGCAGTGCAGGCTGGGGCTCACTTCCTGGATCAGAAGAACAACCGGATCCCACCCCTCAACCAGTAGGTTCCTGAATTGAATTGTGTCCCTGGCTGAGTAACAGATGGCGCCGTATACACAGCAATGGAAGAAAAAGCAGTGTTACAGTAGCACCTCTGACAACCTCAGAACGTCTTAAACCGCTTCACAGTTAATGAAGTGGAGTCAGTGTTGTAATGTAGGAAATGTGGCAGCCAATTTTTAGCACAGCAAGATCCCATAGACAGGAATGTGATAATGACTGGGTATGTTTTAATGATGTTTGAGGGATAACATCGGCCTGGACACTGAGAATTCGTCCACTCTCCTTTGAAATTAAGACTAAACTAAACCTTAGCTTATCTCATCTATTTATTTACAATATATATTAATGACTTGGATGAAGGAAGTGAATGTTCTATTGCCAAGTTTGTGGATGACACAAAAATAGGTGGGAAGGCAAGTGGTGAGGTTGACATAGAATCTGCAGAGGGATATCATAGAAACCCTACAGTGCCGAAAGAGACCATTCGGCCCTTCGAGTCTGCACCGACCACAATCCCACCCAGACCCTACCCCCATATCCCTACACATTTACCCGCTAATCCCTCTAACCTACACGTCTCAGGACACGAGGCAATTTTTAGCATGGCCAATCAACCTAACCCGCACATCTTTGGACTGTGGGAGGAAACCGGAGAACCCGGAGGAAACCCACGCAGACACGAGGAGAATGTGCAAACTCCACACAGACAGTGACCCAAGCCGGGAATCGAACCCAGGTCTCTGGAGCTGTGAAGCAGCAGTGCTAACAACTGTGTTACCGTGCCGCCCTAACCACTGCTACCGTGCCGCGTGATATGGACAGGTTAGGCCAGTCGGGTCGAGGGGGCGGGGATGGGGTGACTGGGAGGGGGCGGGGACGGGGTGACTGGGAGGGGGCGGGGATGGGGCTGGGAGGGGGCGGGGATGGGGCTGGGAGGGGGCGGGGATGGGGCTGGGAGGGGGCGGGGTGACTGGGAGGGGGCGGGGTGACTGGGAGGGGGCGGGGTGACTGGGAGGGGGCGGGGTGACTGGGAGGGGGCGGGGAGGGGACAGAATCGGAGGGGTTGGGGTCGGGGGGAGTGGGAAATGGACCGAAGGGCCTTTTCTGCGCTGTACAACTCTGACATTGCTCATCTCAATTTCTAGAGGCCACGGGAAGGTTGGTGTGAGAACAGGGCTCTCCATCCTGGGAGTGTGTAATGAGGATGATGGTAGGGCTCGGTGGCAGACTTTCAGTGAAGCTGTATGAGGGTCAGATGAGGTCCAGCTCGGAAAACACATTAGCCCCACCCCTCCCCCCGCGCATGCCCGTGTGCTGACCAGCAAGTGACCCCAAATTCAAACTGAGAAGGTGGGCAGGGGCTTGGGGAACAGGGAGAGTCTAGAGGCAGGACATGGTGGGGTAGAGGGAAGACGAGTGAAATCACAATCCTCTTAAAAGAAGCACCAAGTTTAATTTCCTAAAAATTGTAAGAGGAATGGAGAGGGAAAATGCTGAGAGATGGACAGTTTCATGTCAAACACTCCAGGAGGTCTCCCCTCACTATTCCTCCTGTCCCCATTGAGAGATCTGCATTCCGACAATTCTGGCTTCTTGAGCACTTAGATTTCACTCACTCTATCATTGGCAGCCAAGATCCTGAGCTCTGCAGTTCCCTCCTTAAGTCTCTTTGTCTCTCGACCTCCCAGTTTTTATCTATCAGTGTCACAAGTAGGCTTACATTAACACAGTAATGAAGTTACTGTGAACATCCCCGAGTCACCAGACTCCAGCGCCTGTTTGGGTACACTGAAGGAGAATTTAGCATGGCCAATGCACCTACCCAGCACGTCTTTCAGACTGGGAGGAAACCGGACCGCCCAGAGGAAACCCGCGCAGACACGGGGAGAACGTGCAGACTCCCCTCAGTGACCCAAGCCGGGAATTGAACCCGGGTCCCTGGTGCTGGGAGGCACCAGTGCTAAGCACTCTGCCTCCCACTTACCTCCTTTAAGGTGTTCCTTCATACTAACCTCTTAGAATGAGCTTTTGATCACCTGTACCAATATCCCTTTGTGGTCTGAGCTTAAGTTGTGTTTGATAACACTCCAGTGAAGATGCTATATAAATGCAGGTTGTTTGGGAGAGAAACATTAGAATGCTTGATGGGAGAGGTCTTGATTTTGACGCGGGGGGGCTGTGAAGGAAGCAGAGGGGACACACTGGCATTTTACCCAGAGTGGGGAATTGATGAAAACAAGAGTTTGGATACAAGGACGACACTGCCCCTGAAATGCTGTGTGTTTCTGCAGGTGTCAGGGGGCTGAGGAACCGCCTGCAGTCTGTGAGATCTCTCCACTCGTCTCTTGTGAAGGAGAGGTAGGTGAATGGGTAGTTGGTTCTGAATCTATCAACATCTTGACAATTACCATTGACCAGAAACTGAACTGGACCAGCCATGTAAATACTGTGTTTGTAAGAGCAGGCCAGAGGCTGGGAATCCTGCGAGTAACTCACCTCCTGACTCTCTTGCATTATCTACAAGGCACAAGTCAGGAGTGTGATGGAATACTCCCCACTTGCTCCAACATCTCTCGAGAATCTTGACACCATCTAGGCCAAAGCAGCCCACTTGATTGGCACCACATCCACAAACATCCACTCCCCCCAACATCGACACTCAGTAGCAGCCCTGTGTACCATCTACAAGATGCAATGCAGAAACTCAGCCAGGCCCCTCGGGCAGCACCTTTCAAACCCACAACCACTACCACCTAGAAGGACAAGAGCAGCAGACACCTGGGAACACCACCACCTGGAGGTGACCCTCTAAGTCACTCACCATGCTGACTTGGAAATATATCACCGTTCCTTGTCTGTCGCTGGGTCAAAATCCAGGAACCCCCTCCCTAACAGCACTGTGGATGTACCCACACTGCATGGACTGCAGTGGTTCAAGAAGGCAGCTCACCACACCACCTGAAGGGCAATTAGGGATGAGCAACCTATGCTGGTCTAGCCAGTGATGACCAGAACCGAGAATGAATTGTTAAAAATCTCTGAATTAATCAGTGACATCTGGAGGTTGTGTGCAGTGTGTGTTGAACAGACTAAACCATATCCTGGGGCTCACCTTGGGTGTGAGGTTTCCATCTTATGCTCATTTGAACTGTAAGATCACTGGTCTTTTTGATTATATCTTTAATAGCCTTGATATGGGTTCACAGAGCTTAATTTGAAAGTTTGCAATGACACACAATTCAGAAATGTATTGAGAAGGATCCAAGCTCAGGAGAATGTAGACATGGGGCTAAAGTGAGAAGGGATTCGTATGGATGAAGAATGAGGAGTGGTGATATAAACTACATGGCCATTTTCAAAAGCCTAGGGCTGTGTGTGTGTGAATATGAGAGGGTATTTGAAAGTATATAGGCTGCTTGACTTTATGAAAAGAAGCACATTGCAAAAGAAAATTTATGCTAAACCTGTGACGTACACTTGTATAGGCCCCAGCTGCTGGACTGTGACCAATTCTGGGCACCACATTCAGGAAAGGTTTGTAGTGGGTGCAGATGAGATTTGCTGAAATGGAGGCAGAGACTTAAATGTAGGGAATGTGGGAGGGTATTGCAGACAGCACAATTGGCCACACAGTAGATAATGAGGAAGATAGCTGTAGATGGCAGGGAGATATCGATGGACTGTTCAGATGGGTGAAAGTGGAAATGAAATCCAGCCTGCAGAAGTGTGAGGTGATACATTTGGGGAGGTCAAACAAGGTAAAGGATTACACAGTAAATGGGGGAATACTGAGAGGTGTAGAGGAAGTGAGAGACCTTGGAGTGAATGCCCACAGATCCCTGAAGGTAGCAGGACAGGTCGATATGGTGGTTAAGAAGGCAAATGGAATCCTTTCCTTTATTAGCCCAGCTCCCTCCACCCACATTGTCTGTATCTTTAAGACCTGGCTGGCTGTAAGGATTCGCATTCTAATCAGTCTTCTGTAACTTGATTTTGTGTCTCTGTGCCCTGTTTGAGAGCACATTTCCACGCCATCTGATGAAGGAGCAGCGCTCCGAAAGCTTATGGTATTTGCTACCAAATAAACCTGTTGGACTTTAACCTGGTGTTGTTAAAACTCTTACAGAATATAAGAGCAGGGAAGTTATACTGGAACTAAATAGAACATTAGTTAGGTCACAGCTAGAGCACTGTGTGCAGTTCCAGTCACCTCATTACAGAAAGAATGTAATTACATTGGCGAGGAGATAGAGTCATAGAGGTTTACAGCATGGAAACAGGCCCTTTGGCCCAACATGTCCATGCCGCGCTTTTTTTTAAAACCCCTAAACTAATCCCAATTGCCTGCTTGATTTTGCCAGAGCTGGAAAATTGCAGCTATGAGGAAAGATTGGAAAGGCTGGAATTGTCCTTGGATCAGGAGAGACTGAGGGGAGATTTGATTTGTACAAAATTGTGAGGGGCCTGGATAGAGTGGATGGGAAGGTGCTATCTGCCTTAGCAGATAGCTCAGTGACTTGGGGCATGAGTTTAACGTGATTGGTGGAAAGATTAGAGGGAGGTGAGGAAAATGTTTTCACCCAGAGGGTGTAGGAGTGTGGAACTCACTGTCTGAAAGGGGAGGAGAGGGAGAAACCCTCAACTCATTAAAAAGGAGTCTGGATTTGCACCTCGTGCCAGTTGGGCTGGGGTGGCTTGTTTCTCAGCCAGCGCAGAGCTGATGGACAGAATGGCCGCTTTCAGTGCTGTACATTGTGAATTTTCTGAATATCTGAAAGATAAAGTCAATTACTCTCTAGCAGAGTGAGCAGAAACCTAAAGGGCTGAATGGCCACTTTCTGTGCTGTAACAATGCTGTAAGACTTCAGGGGCAAGAGAAAATGGAGCAGTATGGTGAAAAGGAGATTTAATGAAGATGTACAAAAATGTGAACAGTTTTGATTTAAAAAACTTCGCTGACAGAATGCCGATAACCAGAGGAGAGAGATTTAATGGTGGTTGGAAAGGAACCTGAGGAAGTATGAGGAAAGCTTTCTTTAATGCAGTAAGTGTGATCTGGAATGTTCTGTCTGAAAGGGCAGAGGAAGCAAATTCAGTCATAACTTTCAAAAGGGAATTGGATTCAAAAGGCACACAAACAGGCTCTGGGGAAAGAGTGTGGCAATGGGAATAATTGGATAGCTCTTTCTAACAACCCACACACAGACGATGGGCCAAATGGCCGCCTTCCATTGCATTACTGAATGATTCCACAGCACTGGCAAGTCCAGTTCTGTGTGGCTTGTGTTCTGTACCCTCAGCATCGACTGATGAACGGTGGTTTTCAGATGGTGCCTGGGTTCAGGCTGAGTCTCGGCAAGACAATGGGACTGGGTTTGCTCCAATAGAGGTTTGTTGGACTGTGTGTGTGCTGAGTGAGCTGCTTTAATCTTGGTTTCCTCTGTTTGCAGGGTTTGGAGAAGTACCTGAAGGATCAGGAGTTCCATTCTCCATTGCTACTCACTGAAAAAGCAGTGGCTGCACTGGGACAGGGCCAGTGACAGGAACAGCCTCGCTGGCCAATGAAGGGATTTTAGATATACAACTGGATCAAGTGCCTTTATTTTGATAGTCAATTTATAAAAAGGATTATCGATTTTTACCCAGACTTTGAATGTGTGACTGTGGCTTTATCCATTAAATGAGACTGTATCTTACCCGGACCCGGATAGGACCAACCCTGCTCAGCTACTCGCTCACTCACAATGCACTCAATCTGTACACCCAGACTAGTCCATGGGACACATCACCCTGGGAAAACCAGCCAGGGGGCAATGGGGAGTCACTGACCACACCCTAACTCTCACAACCCCCCAAAACACAGTAGCAACAGCAGTTGGCCATTACCTCTCTAGTTTCTTCTCTATTCAGTACGATTGTGACTGTTCTTTCATCTCGAAACTCAGAACTTTCCCTTCCAATCACCATCTTCAATTCTCCTCAAGCACAGCGGGGCCGGAGCCCTCGGCCTGCGCGGGGCCGGGGCCCTCGGCCTGCGCGGGGCCGGGGCCCTCGGCCTGCGCGGGGCCGGGGCCCTCGGCCTGCGCGGGGCCGGGGCCCTCGGCCTGCGCGGGGCCGGGGCCCTCGGCCTGCGCGGGGCCGGGGCCCTCGGCCTGCGCGGGGCCGGGGCCCTCGGCCTGCGCGGGGCCGGGGCCCTCGGCCTGCGCGGGGCCGGGGCCCTCGGCCTGCGCGGGGCCGGGGCCCTCGGCCGGCGCGGTCTTCACAACTCTCGCTGTGAAGAACATCTTCCTCATCTCGGTCTGAATCCCCCCCCCCAATTTCCTGACGCAATCTCCCTCGTTCTAGACTCCAGCTGGGGAGGGGGAGAAGGAGAAGCACCTTCTCAAACTCCACTCTGTTAAACCCAGCCCGCTGCGAATCTTATATGTTTCAATAGGACCACCTCTCATTCTCCTCCTGGGTCACCCCCAGCACATCAGGAAAGGGGTGGGTCACCTCCCCCGGGTCACCCCTGCACAGCGGGGTGGAGATGAAAAGTTCCACTGATGTAGAATCGAGCTGTTTGTGGAGCAGGTGAAGGTAGCCATTCGAGATGCCATGTTTAACTATTGACAATATCCCATCCCTGAGATAGCGAGTGTGCCTTGGATACAACCTCAAATATTGTGTAAGATTTCCGTCCCGGTGCCTCCTTGCGCTCTGCCTGTTTTCCTTCCAATAATCGAAATGGTCAGTGATCCCTGGTGATCTGAGGGTGTGGTGAATCAGTCTGTTGTATTTGTGTGTAACTATATTTACTTCAATGATGCAGGTAACCTCAATTATTAAATATAAAGTGCCTTTCAGGCCTTGCTAATGATCTCCAACCTGACATTCTCACAGTGCTCACTTCAAAGGCAATTGTCTCTTTCTGCTCTTAGCGACACCCTTTGTCAAACCTTAACCACCACCTTTCGTCAGCCTGGAGAGGAGTAAAAACAGCTGCAGAGAGCTTGGGGGAGGGGGAGAGCTTAAGAGTGAGGGATGCAGGATCATGGAATGAGGGCGAGAACCGGGGTGCAGATTGAGGTGAGATGGGATGGACAGCAGGGTGAGTGGAGCAAGGGTGTGGAATGAGGAATGTGTGAGGGTGGTGGGGTGAGGAGAGGGGGCAAGAGTGGCGGTGCAGAGTGAGGAGGGATGGGGGCATGGAATAAGGAGGTGAGAAGGGGTGAGAGGGTAGGCGCATGGAAGGGGGCAGGTGCAGGGGTGCGGATTGAGGGAAAGGGAGCAGGAGCATAGGGTCAGTGGTGAGAGCAGGAGTGAGGGGCACAGTGGTGATGGAGCGGTGGGGTGGGTGTAGGGGGTGTGAGCAAAAGGAGCAAGAGCAGAAGCAAAGGGAGGACAAAGGTGCAGTGGGAGCGGAGGGACGGGGATGGGATGGCAATACTTCCTGAGATGGAGCATTTGAGCTATAAGGAGAGATCATGTCACCTCTAATTTTTCTCTGTTCCAAGGAAAACAGCTCCAACCTCCACCACACAGCCAACCTTTGTGTCATCTGCAAATTTCCCAATTGTGGCCCCCACATTCAAGTCCAAATCATTAATATATAACGCATACTGCAAGGGTCCCAACACAGCCCTGTGGAGCATCACCTGTAACAGCTTTCCATTCGCAAGGACATCCATCGGCCATTACCCTTTGTTTCCTGTTACCAAGCCAACTTTTTATCCAATTTGCCACATTACCCTGTATCCCATAGGCTTTTACTTTTTGACCAATCTGCCTGTGGGACCTTGTTAAACACCTTGCTAAAATCCATGTAGACAACATCCGCTGCACTACCCTCATCGATCCTCCTTGTCACTTCCTCAAAGAATTCAAGCAAGTTTGTAAGGCATGACCTTTCCTTAACAAAGCCATGCTGACCATTCCCGATTAGTCCATGTCTTTCTACGTGACAGTTTATCTTGCCTCTCAGGATTGATTCCAACAATTTGCCCACCACTGAAGTAAGACTAACTGGCATATAATTGTTCGGCATTTTCTTTGTACCCCTTTGTGCCCCCCTCCCCCATATCACTTTAGACCCAAGAGCTAATTTCTTCATTTTGGCCTCAACTACTTTCTGTGGTAGTGAATTCCACACATTCACCACTCTCTAGGTGAAGACATTTCCCCTCACCTCAGTTCTAAAAGGTTTACCCCTTATCCTCAAACTATGATCCCTAGTACTGGGATCATAGTCCCCCACCATTGGGAACATTCTTTCTGAAGGATAGTCAGCATGACTTTAAGGTCATGCCTTGCAAATTTGATTGAATTCTTTGAGGAAGTGACCAAGAGGATCAATGAGGGTAATGCAGTGGATGTTGTCTACATGGATTTTAGCAAGGTGTTTGACAAGGTCCCACATGGCAGGCTGAATAACTCTGCTGGAATTTTATAAGTTTCTAGGAGATCCCCTCTCACTTCTAAACTCCAGTGAATACAGTCCTAACTTAGTCTCTCCTCACATAACAGACCTGCTAATCAGCCAGGTAAATAGAGTCAGAGGTTTACAGCATGGGAACAGGCCCTTCGGCCCAACTTGTCCATGCCGCCCTTATTTTTTTTTAAACCCCGAAGCTAATCCCAATTGCCCGCATTTGGCCCATATCCCTCTGTACCCATGTAACTATCTAAATGCTTTTTGAAAGATAAAATTGTACCCGCCTCTACTACTACTTCTGGCAGCTTGTTCCAGACACTCACCACCCTCTGTGTGAAAAAATTGCCCCTCTGGACACTTTTGTATCTCTCCCCTCACCTTAAATCTATGCCCTCTAGTTTTAGACTCCCCTACTTTTGGGAAAAGATATTGACTATCTACCTTGTCCATGCCCCCTCATTATTTTATAGACCTCTATGAGGTCACCCCTCAGCCTCCTACGCTCCAGAGAAAAAAGTCCCAGTCTATTCAGCCTCTCCTTATAACTCAATCCATCAAGTCCCGGTAGCATCCTAGTAAATCTTTTCTGCACTCTTTCTAGTTTAATAATATCCTTTCTATAATAGGGTGACCAGAACTGTACACAGTATTCCAAGTGTGGCCTTACCAATGTCTTGTACAACTTCAACAAGACGTCCCAACTCCTGTATTCAATATTCTGACCGATGAAGCCAAGCATGCCGAATGCCTTCTTCACCACTCTGTCCACCTGTGACTCCACTTTCAAGGAGCTATGAACATGTACCCCGAGATCTCTTTGTTCTGTAACTCTCCCCAATGCCCTACCATTAACTGAGTAAGTCTTGCCCAGGTTCAATCTACCAAAATGCATTGCCTCGCATTTATCTAAATTAAACTCCATCTGCCATTCGTCAGCCCACTGGCCCAATTGATCAAGATCCCGCTGCAATTGGAGATAACCTTCCTCACTGTCCACCATGCCCATACCAATCTTGGTGTCATCTGCAAACTTACTAACCATGCCCCCTATATTCTCATCCAAATCATTAATATAAATGACAAATAACAGTGGGCCCAGCACTGATCCCTGAGGCACACCGCTGGTCACAGGCCTCCAGTTTGAAAAACAACTCTCTACAACCACCCTTTGGCTTCTGTCAACAAGCCAATTTTGTATCCATTTAGATACCTCACCCTGGATCCTGTGAGATTTTAACTTTATGCAACAACCTACCATGCAGTACCTTGCCAAAGGCCTTGCTAAAGTCCATGTAGACAACATCAACTGCACTGCCCTCATCTACCTTCTTGGTTACCCCTTCAAAAAACTCAATTAAATTTGTGAGACATGATTTTCCACTCACAAAGCCATGCTGACTGTCCCTAATCAGTCCTTGCATCTCTAAATGCCTGTAAATCCTGTCTCTCAAAATACCTTCCAACAATTTACCCACCACAGATGTGAGGCTTATTGGCTTGTAGTTTCCAGGCTTTTCCCTGCAGCCCTTTTTAAACAAAAGCACAACATTTGCCACTCTCCAATCTTCAGGCACCTATCAATGATCCAAATATCTCGGCTAGGAGACCCGCAATTTCCTCCCTAGCCTCCCACAACGTCCTGGGATATACCTCATCAGGTCCCGCAGATTTATCTACCTTGATGCGCTTTGAGACTTCCAGCACCACCACCACTTCTCAAGACATCACTATTTAATTCCCCAAGTTCCCTCACATCCATGCTTTTCTCAACAGTAAATACTGATGAGAAATATTCATTTAGGATCTCACCCATCTCTTGTGGATCCGCACATAGATGACCTTGTTGATCCTTAAGATGCCCTACTCTCTCCCTTGTTACTCTTTTGCCCTTTATGTATTTGTAGAAGCTCTTTGGATTCTCCTTTGCCTTATCTGCCAAAACAATTTTGTGTCCCCTTTTTGCCCTCCTGATTTCTCTCTTAACTCTACTGCTACACCCCCTATACTCTTCAAGAGATTCACTTGATCCCAGCTGCCTATGCATGTCATGTGCCTCTTTCTTCTTGACCACGGCCTCAATATCCCGAGTCATCGAGGGTTCCCGACTTCTGCCAGCCTTGCCAGAAATCTTTGCTGTTCTCCCTCTATAGCTAGGACAGCCTTCCTCAGATGCAGTCAACAGTTATTAAAATCTAGGATTAATTATTCTGGGCCTATTTAAGGTATTTAGCTATTCTAATATTGGAATCATTTTAAAGAAAGTTTCAAGTCTCACCTCACAGATGCTGAAAATACTAGGAAGGAAAAACTGGAGCTAAAATGATCTCTCAGAAGAATAGTTTAGCTTTAAATTGTAATCTGTAAAATAAATAAGATTAGAACTTTGTTTGATATCAAATAATTGAATCTTTTAGTTTTTATTCCTGGTCCGTGGTTTGGAGAATGGCACTGTAGGTAGAAATATTGAATGAAATGGTTTAGAACTTTTCATTCCCAGGATGCGTTAAGGTTTGGTTCAGTTTTACTTACTACACTCCTTATACACTTATACTCTGTGGCCAAATTCCACTCCAACTCCATTTTCAAGTTTGCTGATACCACCACTGTAGTGGTTCGGATCTAAAACAAAGATGAGACGTAGTACAGGAAAGATATAGAGAATCCGGTGAACTGGGGCGACGACAATAATCTCTCCCTCAATGAGGTAGCCTTTGATTTCTGGAAGCGTAATGGAGGACACGTCCATGTCCACATCAACGGGAATTCGTGGAAATGACTGAGAGCTTCATGTTTCTAGGTGTCCAGATCACCAACAACCTGTCCTGGTCCCTCCATGCCGACGCTATAGTTAAGAAAGCCCACTAATGCCTCTACTTTCTCAGGAAGCTAAGGAAATTCAGCATGTCAGCTATGTCTCTCACCAGTTTTTACAGATGCACCATAGAAAGCATCCTTTCCAGATGTATCACAGCTTGGTATGGCTCCTGCTCTGCCCAAGATCACAAGGAACTACAAAGAGTATGAATGTAGCCCAGTCCATCACGCAAACCAGCCTCCCATACATTGACTCCGTCTACACTTCCCGCTGCCTCGGAAAAGCAGCCAGCATAATTAAGGACCCCACGCACCCTGGACATTCTCTCTCCCACCTTCTTTCGTTGGGAAAAATGTACAAAGTCTGATGTCACTACAACCGACTCGAAAACAGCTTCTTCCCTGCTGCTATCAGACTTTTGGATGGACCAACCTTATATTAAGTTGATCTTTCTCTACACCCTAGCTATGACTGTAACACTGTATTCTGCACTCTCTCCTTTCCTTCTCCCCTATGTACTCTATGAATGGCATGCTTTATATAGCGCGTAACAAACTATATTTCACTGTATACTGATACATGTGAAAATAATTAATCAAATTTAGTTGACTTTAATTTAATTATTTGCTTAAACTGCAGGATGTATAACTTGAGTACTTTCATGTTCACATTGGGAAACAGTTAAGGAAGACAGTTTAGAGATATGGGGAGAGACAATAGGACAAGATGGTAGCAATTTGGCATTGTTTTGTGCGGGAAAAAATCCTTTCTATGGGCTTCTTTACACTAACACTTGCCATAATTAACCCTAAGTGAGAGTGTTTTGTGAGAAGCAGTTTTGTGACAGCTGAAGGAGCAATCAGTCTCACTGTTGGCACCATAACTGTGCCACTTCACCTTAGTGATAAGTAGCACTGCATGTGTACATCACAGGAAACACATTGATACAAGCTGCTGTCTTTACCAAGCCCAGCGAGGGCTCTGAATCTTAGGATAGCTGCTCAATGGTGGGATCTATCTCACCTGCAGGATTGAATATTTTCCTTTTTGGAAATTGGATCTATTTTACACTCAGGATGACATCCATTACACTCAATGCAATCTACTTCAATCCTGTGGAACCGAGTTCAAAGATGTGCGGGTTCGGTTGATTGGCCAAGCAAAATTGACCCTAGTATCAGGGGATTAATAGGGTAAATATGAGGGATTACAGCAGTGGTTCCCAAACTTTCTTCACTGGGCCGCACTTTCGGAATAAAAATTTGTTCGTGCTAAGAAATACATTCAAAAACAAAAACAAACAACTCCTAGCAGTGCTTGATTCATAACATAGAACACAACTACTTTATAATATGATCATGGGACATCCAGAAAGTATAAAACAATCACTTTGGAAAAATATCTAATCCATGTTTAAATGTTTCTTTGATTGTCCTTGAATCTTCCCGCCACACTTGCCATCCTCTCTCGCCGCACCAGTGTGGCACGCCGCACCCTTTGGGAACCACTGGATTACAGGAATAGGGCCTGGGTGGGATTGTGGTCGGTGTAGACTTGATAGGCCGAATGGCCTCCTTCTGCACTATAGGGATTCCATGACTCCCCAGAGGTGCAATCTACAGACCCTGGAAATGGGATTTCTCTCACTCTTAGATTAGCAAGAAGTTTAACAACACCAGGTTAAAGTCCAACAGGTTTATTTGGTAGCAAAAGCCACACAAGCTTTCGGAGCTCGAAGCCCCTTCTTCAGAAGAACTTTAACCTGGTGTTGTTAAACTTCTTACTGTGTTTACCCCAGTCCAACGCCGGCATCTCCACATCTTAGATTAGCAACAGCTGCCCTGAGAAATAGATCTTCCTCATTTTGCAAGGTAGAAACTTAATCCTGCTATGGGGATCTGCTGACTTCGGAATGGAGCTTCCTCCATTGATAGTGATCTACTGACATTTGGGAATGGGTCCGCTCCCTATGGAGATCTACTGACATTTAGGAACGGATCCTTTCCCTATGGGGATCTACTGACATTGTGAATGGATCCTCTCCCTACAGGGGTCTGCTAACATTGGGAATGGATCCTCTCTATGGAGAGCTACTGACATTTGGGAATGGATCCTCTCCCTAATGGGATCTGCTGACATTGAGAAAGGATCACCTCCCCAGCGAAACGTGCATCGCTTTCTATCTGTGATTGGCTGCGGCGCTCCGTATATCTGATTGGCTGCGGCGTTCTCTGTATCTGATTGGCCGAGGGGCTCCCTGTCTCTGATTGGCTGGGTAGCTCTGTGTCTCTGATTGGTCGGGGGGGGGGGTTCCCTGTCTCTGATTAGCCGGTGGGGCTCCCTGTCTCTGATTGGCTGGGTAGCTCTGTGTCTCTGATTGGTCGGGGGGGGGGGTTCCCTGTCTCTGATTAGCCGGTGGGGCTCCCTGTCTCTGATTGGCTGGGCAACTCTTTGTCTCTGATTGGTCGGGGGGTTCCCTGTCTTTGATTGGCGGGGGGTTCCCTGTCTCTGATTGGCCGGGGTCTCTGCGTGTAATGAAGGGCGGGGCCGCGGCTGCGCAGTGCGCGCGGGGAAGATGGCGGAGAGCGAGTGGGATACAGTGACGGTGCTGAGGAAGAAAGGGCCGAGCGCGGCGCAGGCCAAAAGCAAACAGGTACCGGGGGCAGAGAGAGAGAGAGCCGGGGAGCGGGAGGCCGGGGACAGGGAGCTGGGGCAGGCCTGGGATCCCCGGGGGACAGGGACAGCAGAGCCGCCGCTCCTCCCCCCGGCCACTGAGGCCAATGATTGAACAATCCCTGCAGCACGAGGCCATTCGGCCCATTGAGGCTGCACTGACTCTGACAGAGTGTCTTCCCCAGGCCCCCTCCCCCGCCCTCTCTCTCATCCTCGTAATCCCACAGATTCACCATGGCCAATCCACCCTAACCCGCCCAGCTTTCACACTGTGGGAGGAAACTGGAGCACCCGGAGGAAACCCACGCAGACACGGGGAGAACGTGCAGACCCCACACACACAGTGACCCGAGCCAGGAATCGAACCCGGGTCCCTGGCACTGTCAGGCAGCAGTGCTAACCACTGGCCATCACTCCCGAAGTTCCAGTTCCAGATTGTTTTTCAGACACAGAGAGAGCCCAGTGTCGACGTGCAGCTGTCTGTGTCCCTCGGGATTCTCTCTGATCCCAGTGGGAGGGAAACACATGTTTTTCATTCTTGTGGCCTGAATAAACAGCAAGCTTATCACCTGTACTGTTGGCGTGAATGAGAGGGAGGAAAATACTTCCCACTTGAGCCAGCCTATGCTGATATCAAACACTCCCAAGACAGGTACAGCACTGGGTTAGATACAGAGTAAAGCTCCTCTACACTGTCCCCCCATCAAACACTCGCAGGACAGGTGCAGCACAGAGTTAAATCCAGAGTAAATGCTGGCACAACAAAGTGCCTCCATGCATAATGACTTCTGCATTGTAACAGATGTCCAGATACAACACCAGTCTTTCAGTGTCCACTCTGTTAGAAGTAGCTTTGTTTGGTGAGCCCATGCTCAATGGGAGCTGAATGATGGTGTCTACGGGCTTTCTACCATTGAATATTGACTGTATAAATTGTGCCTTCACTGATTGTATCTCATGCTCTCATTTGTACCTTAGTCACTGTCGAGGACAACTGAATACTTCCTGGAGCTGAAATCTTCATCTATTGCAGCAGCCTATGCACTCGTACACCTTAACAGTGTACTGTACGATAATGATAGACCTGTACCAACAATATTCCAGTGTTATACAGTGACAGATCCGCCCCCAGCAGTACTGTACCCGTATTATACAGTGACAGACCCGTCCCCACCAGTACTGTACCCCAGTGTTATACAGCGACAGACCATCCCCACTAATACTCTACCCCAGTGTTATACAGCGACAGACTCGTCCCCACCAGTACTGAACCCCATTGTTATACAGTGAGAGACCCATCCCCACCAGTATTGTACCCCAGTGTTATGCAGTAACAGACTCGTCCCTACCAGTACTGTACCCCAGTGTTATAGAGTGACAGACCAAACCCCACCAATGCAGTACCACAGTGCCATACAGTGACAGACCCATCTCCATCTCTACTATCCTGTAGTGTTATGCAGTAAGAAGTCTCACAATACCAGGTTAAAGTCCAACAGGTTTATTTGGTAGCACAAGTCACAAGCTTTTGGAGCACTGCCCCTTCGTCAGGTGCGTGGGAGTTGTGTTCACAAACAGGGCAGAAATAGACACAAACTCAATTTCAAGATAATGGTTGGAATGCGAGTCTTTACAGGTAATCAAGTTTTAAAGGTACAGGCAATGTGGGTGGAGAGAGCGTTAAGCACAGGTTAAAGAGATGTGTATTGTCTCCAGCCAGGACAGTTAGTGAGATTTTGCAAGCCCAGGCAAGTCGTGGGGGTTACAGATAGTGTGACACGAACCCAAGATCCCGGTTGAGGCCGTCCTCGTTTGTGCGGAACTTGGCTATCAGTTTCTGCTCAGCAATTCTGCGTTTTCGTGTGTCATGACTCACGACAGCCCCGAACGTCACCCAAGCACAATGCAATGCCATCCGCACTCTCAAGACCAACCGCAACATTGTCATCAAAGCAGCAGACAAAGTAGGGCCACCGTCATACTGAACAGAATGGATTACTGCAAAGAAATGTACCGACAACTGAACAACAAGGAACACTACAGACAGTTACCCGCAAATCCGACCAAAGAACACACCCGTCAACTCAACACTCTGATCAAGACCTTTGATCCGGACCTTCAGAGCAACCTCCGTGCTCTCATCCCACATACTCCCCGCGTTGGAGACCCCTACTGCCTCCCGAAGATGCACAAGGCCAACACACCCGGCCGTCCCATCGTATCAGGCAATGGGACCCTGTGTGAGAACCTCTCCCGCTACGTTGAGGGCATCCTGAAACCCATTGTACAAAGAAGCTTCTGTCGCAACATTACGGACTTCCTACAGAAACTCAGCACACATGGAGCAGTTGAACCAAGAGCACTCCTCGTCACAATGGATGTCTTGGCACTCTACACCAGCATCCCCCACGACAATGGCATTGCTGCAACTGCCTCAGTACTCAATGCCGACAACTGCCAATCTCCAGATGCAATTTTACAACTCATCCGCTTCATCCTGGACCACAACGTCTTCACCTTCAACAACCGGTTCTTCATCCAGACACACGGAACAGCCATGGGAACCAAATTCGCACCTCAATATGCCAACATCTTCATGCACAGGTTCGAACAAGATCTCTTCACCGCACAGGACTTTCAACCGATGCTATAGATACATTGATAACATTTTCTTCCTTTGGACTCATGGCGAACATTCACTGAAACAATTATATGATGACATCAGCAAGTTCCATCCCACCATCAGGCTCACCATGGACTACTCTCCAGAATCGGTTGCATTCTCGGACCCGCGGATCTCCATCAAGGACGGTCACCTCCCCACTTCACTGTACCGCAAGCCCACAGATAACCTCACGATGCTCCACTTCTCCAGCTACCACCTTAAACATGTTGAAGAAGCCATCCCCTATGGACAAGCCTCCATATTTACAGGATCTGCTCAGATGAGGAGGATCCCAACAGACATCTCCAGACACTGAAAGATGCCCTCATAAGAACACGATATGGCGCTCGACTCGTCGATCGGCAGTTCCAACGCGCCACAGCGAAAAACCGCACCGACCTCCTCAGAAGACAAACACGGGACACGGCGGACAGAGTACCCTTCGTCGTCCAGTACTTCCCCGGAATGGAGAAGCTACAACATCTTCTCCAGGGCCTTCAACATGTCATCGATGAAGACAAACATCTCGCCAAGGCCGTCCCCACACCCCCACTTCTTGCCTTCAAACAACTGCCCAACCTCAAACAGACCATTGTCCGCAGCAAACTACCAGCCTTCAGGAGAACAGTGATCACGACACCACACAACCCTGCCACAGCAACCTCTGCAAGACGTGCCGGATCATCGACACGGATGCCATCATCTCACGTGAGAACGCCATCCACCAGGTACACAGTACATACTCTTGCAACTCGGCCAACATTGTCTAGAATGTTCTCTTTCTGTTGGGGACCACTTCAGCAGTCACGAGCATTCAGCCTCTGATCTTCGGGTAAGCGTTCTCCAAGGCGGCCTTCACGACACGACAACGCAGAATCACTGAGCAGAAACTGATAGCCAAGTTCCGCACACATGAGGACGGCCTCAACCAGGATCTTGGGTTCATGTCACACTATCTGTAACCCTCACGACTTGCCTGGGCTTGCAAAATCTCACTAACTGCCCTGGCTGGAGGCCATACACACCTCTTTAACCTGTGCTTAACCTTCTCTCCACTCACATTGTCTGTACCTTTAAGACATGATTTCCTGTAAAGACTCGCATTCCAACCATTCTCTTGTAAATTGGGTTTGTCTACATATGCCCTGTTTGTGAACACAACTCCCACTCACCTGATAAAAAGGCAGTGCTCCCAAAGCTTGTGGCTTGTGCTATCAAATAAACCTGTTGGACTTTAACCCGGTGTTGTGAGACTTCTTACTGTGCTTACCCAGTCCAACGCCGGCATCTCCACATCGTGTTATACAGTGACAGACCCGTCCCCACCAGTACTGTATCCCAGCGTTATACTATGACCTGTCCCCACCAGTACTGTACCCCAGTGTTACACAGTGACAGACTCATCCCCACTGGTACTATGACCCAGTGTTATACAGTGACAGACCCACCAGTACTGTACTCCAGTGTTATACAGTGATAGACATGTCCCTACCAGTACTGTACCCCAGTGTTACACAATGACAGACCTGTCCCCACCAGTACTGTCACCCAGTGTTATACAGTTATTGCGTACAGTTCTGGTTGCCGCATTATAGGAAGGATGTGGAAGCATTGGAAAGGGTGCAGAGGAGATTTATTAGGATGTTGCCTGGCATGGTGGGAAGGTCT
This sequence comes from Mustelus asterias, assembly GCF_964213995.1. Taxonomy (NCBI): domain Eukaryota; kingdom Metazoa; phylum Chordata; class Chondrichthyes; order Carcharhiniformes; family Triakidae; genus Mustelus; species Mustelus asterias. Next base: position 36,225 of record NW_027592416.1, read on the forward strand.
CATGAGGAAAGGCTGAGGGACTTGAGGTTGTTTTTGTTAGAAGAAGGTGAAGAGGTGACTTAATAGAGGCACACAAGATGATCAGAGGATTAGATAGGGTGGATAGTGAGAGCCTTTTTCCTCAGATGGTGATAGCTAGCACGAGAGGATATAACTTTATATTGAGGGGTGATAGATATAGGACAGATGTCAGAGGTTCTTCACTCAGAGAGTAGTAAGGGCGTGGAATGCCCTGCCTGCAACAGCAGTGGACTCGCCAACATTAAGGGCATTTAAATGGCCATTGGATAAACATATGGATGATATTGGAATAGTGTAGGTTAGATGGGCTTTAGATTGGTTTCACTGGTCGGTGCAACATCGAGGGCCGAAGGGCCTGTACTGTGCTGTAATGTTCTATGTGACAGACCTGTACCCCAGTGTTATACAGTGACAGACCTGTCCCCACCAGTACTGTACCCCAGTGTTACACAGTGACAGACCAAACCCCACTAATACAGTACCACAGTGCTATACAGTGACAGACCCGTCTCCATCTCTACTATCCTGTAGTGTTATACAGTGACAGACCTGTCCCCACCAGTACTGTCACCCAGTGTTATACAGTGACAGACCCATCCCCACCGGTACTGTACCCCAGTGTTGCACATTGACAGACCAAACCCCACCAATACTGTACCACAGTGACAGACCCGTCTCCATCTAGGGTTGTTAAGAAGGCGTACGGTGTGTTAGCTTTTATTGGTAGAGGGATTGAGTTTCGGAGCCAGGAGGTCATGCTGCAACTGTACAAAACTCTGGTGCGGCCGCATTTGGAGTATTGTGTACAGTTCTGGTCGCCGCATTATAGGAAAGATGTGGAAGTGTTGGAAAGGGTGCAGAGGAGATTTACCAGGATGTTGCCTGGTATGGTGGGAAAATCATATGAGGAAAGGCTGAGGTACTTGAGGTTGTTTTCGTTAGAGAGAAGAAGGTTAAGAGGTGACTTAATAGAGGCATACAAGATGATCAGAGGATTAGATAGGGTGGATAGTGAGAACCTTTTTCCTCGGATGGTGATGGCTAGCACGAGGGGACATAGCTTTAAATTGAGGGGTGATAGATATAGGACAGATGTTAGAGGTAGGTTCTTTACTCAGAGAGTAGTAAGGGCGTGGAATGCCCTGCCTGCAGCAGTGGTGGACTCGTCAACATTAAGAGCATTCAAATGGTTATTGGATAAACATATAGAACAGTACAGCACAGAACAGACCCTTCGGCCCACGATGTTGTGCCGAGCTTTATCTGAAACCAAGATCAAGCTATCCCACTCCCTATCATCCTGGTGTGCTCCATGTGCCTATCCAATAACCGCTTAAATGTTCCTAAAGTGTCTGACTCCACTGTCACTGCAGGCAGTCCATTCCACACCCCAACCACTCTCTGATCAAAGAACCTACCTTGGACATCCTTCCTATATCTCCCACCATGAACCCTATAGTTATGCCCCCTTGTAATAGCTCCATCCACCCGAGGAAATAGTCTTTGAATGTTCACTCCATCTATCCCCTTCATCATTTTATAAACCTCTATTAAGTCTCCCCTCAACCTCCTCCGCTCCAGAGAACAGCCCTAGCTCCCTCAACCTTTCCTCATAAGACCTTATTTAATCGATAATTTAGTATATAGATTGAAGATTCCAAATTTAATCTCCTGCCTTTAAGTGCTGAAAATCATCAGCATGACTGGAGCATTGAAGAAGAGAGAAACAGAGTTCATGTTTCGAATTGAATGGATGATATTGGAATAGTGTAGATTAGAGGGGCTTTAGATTGGTTCCACTGGCCGGCGCAACCTCAAGGGCCAAAGGGCCTGTACTGCGCTGTTATGTTCTATCTCTACTATCCTGTAGTGTTATACAGTGACGGATCCATCCCCACCAGTGCTGTACCCCAGTGTTATACAGTGACGGATCCATCCCCACCAGTACTGTACCCATTGTTATTCAGTGACGGACCTGTCCCCACCAGTATTGTACCCCAATGTTATGCAGTGACAGACCTGTCCCCACCAGCACTGTATCCCAGTATTCTACAGTGACAGACCAGTCGCCACCAGTACTATACTCCAGTGTTATGCAGCGACAGACCTGTCCCCACTGGTACTGTACCCCAGGGTTATACAGTGAACAGATCAGTCCTCACCAGTACTGTGCCCCAGTGTTATGCAGCGACAGACCCGTCCCCACCGGTACTGTGTCCCAGTTTTATACAGAGACGGACCTGTACACACCAGTACTTTTTATTGTTTCTGAACTTAGAGAGGTTGGAGAAAGGTTTTACTAGAATAGTTCCAGGAGTGAGGGACTTGTTGAAGGACTGAGAAGCTAGGTGTGTTCTTGGGAGTAGGGAAGGGTCAGGGTAGATTTGACACAGGAATTCAAAATCATGAGGGATTTGGACAGAGAGAGACACTGTTCCATTGGTGGAAGGCTTGAGAATCAGAGGGCACAGATCCATGGTGATTAGTAACAGCACTAAAGATGACATGTAGAAACCATGTGGCTGTGATTGGGATTGAACGACCTGAAAGTGTACTGGAGGCAGGTTTCATTGTCACTTTCAAAATGGAATAGTTCAATACTGGAAGGGAGAGTGTGGGCTCCGTAATAAACTGGCACTGATTCTACGGGTAGAATGACTGCCTGTGCTGTCACCATGTGCTTCTGACGGAGAACACATTCCTGATTTAACAGTCACTTCTATCTTTTGCCTAAAGGCGCAGTCTCAATTACTTTACAAATGTAGAAGAGAGAAACAGGAGTTGAGGCGTGAAGGGAATGATTGAGAGTTATGTCAGCTGTCTGAATTTGAAGGGCCAGCTGTAGAAGTGTGGTGCGTGGCTTAATAACCACAGTGTAACACAGTCATCTGTATAATCCCAAAATGGATCAGCGGGGGGTCTGGATCCTTTGACAATGACAGGTATACACAGGACTATTGTCATGGCAACACCTTTGACCTGGAGGAAGTGAATAGAGTTAAAGGAAAAGTTTAAAATGTGAGAACAAGTTCAGCCAGGAGAGATGGGGTTTGGCGGGGTTAGATTGGCCCAGTGGCTATTTCAGTAAGAAGTGGGGAATATTAAAGGGCATGGGAAGTGAGATGAGTGAGAATAAACATAGTCAGAGATGCGGCGAGTGGCCTTTTAGTATGCTGTAAGATTCTACGATTCCATGACCTTAAATGTAAACTGTCAGGAGGATAATGTAAAACTTGAAAAGACAAGTTGGTGCAGTGGACAGATAGGTGGCAGATGAAGTTCAATGCAGAAGGTTGAGGTGATGCATTTTGACAGGAAGAACATGGAGAGACAACATAACATAAGGGGGTAAAATTCTAAAAGGGGTGCAGGAGCAGAGGGAGCTGAGCTGGGTGTACCTGTGCATAGATCATTGAAGGTGGCAGGACAGGGGGACGGGGGCAGTTAATAAAGCATACAGTATTCTGGGCTTTATTAATAGGGGCATAGAGTACAGGAGCAAGGAGGTTATGCTGAATGTATACAAGACATGAGTTAGACCTCAGATAGAGTACTGTGTTCAGTTCTGGGTGCCACACTATAGGAAGGATGTGAATGCATTGGAGAGAGTGCAGAAGAGGTTTACAAGAATGGTTCCAGGGATGAGAAACTTCAGTTATGAGGATAAATTGGAGAGGTTGGGATTGTTCTCCTTGGAGAGAAGGCTAAGAGGAGATTTGATGGAGATGTTCAAAATCATGAGGGGGCTGGACAGAGTAGATCGGGAGAAACTGTTCCCACTCCTTAAACGATCAAGAAACTGTTCCCACTCCTTAAACGATCAAGAACGAAAGGGCACAGATTAAGTGATTTGCAAAAGAAGGAAATGTGATGTGAGAAAAATCTCTTTCGCCCAGTTCTCTTTTGGTTCTGGAATGCTCTGCCTGGAAGTGGGACAAAGACCGGTTCAATCGAGGCATTCAAGAGGATATTAGATAATTATTTGAATTGAAACAATGTGCAGCGGTCCGGGGAAAAGGCACTAAGTCATGATGCTCATTTGGAAAACTAGTGCAGACACAATGGATCGAATGGCCTCCTCCTGCGCCGTAATAATTCTGAGATTCTGTAAATTGATTTAACCAATGAAAGGTGTGGCTTTTCCATGTCAGTTTATTTTTATGATGTGGAGATGCCGGCGTTGGACTGGGGTGAACACAGTAAGAAGTCTCACAACACCAGGTTAAAGTCCAACAGGTTTATTTGGTAGCAAATACCCGACGAAGGAGCAGCGCTCCGAAAGCTTATGGTATTTGCTACCAAATAAACCTGTTGGACTTTAACCTGGTGTTGTGAGACTTCTTACTGAGTTTATTTTTAACCAGGAATGAATTCACATTTTGACCTTTCGATTCTCTGTTCCTTCCTAGGCAATCACATCGGCCCAACGTAGAGGAGATGATGTGGAGACTACAAAGAAATGTAAGTATTGTTTTCTGAGCTGCAGCTTACAATCCTGCCGGGAAACTGGCTGCGCAGTTAGAGCTGATGCAGTTTCTCCTTGATCGATGATGTTTTTGCCCCTTCCTGCTCTGTGCTGCTGTATCGAGTCTACATTTCTTCATCTGGGATTCTATCCTCTTGACTGTCATTGAATTTTACAGCACAGAAAAGGGCCCTTCGGCCCTCGTGTCTGTGCTGGCCATCAAGCACCTATCTATTCTAACCCCATTTTCCAGCACTTGGTCTGAAGCCTTGCATGCTTTGGTACTTCAAGTGCTCATCTAAATACTAGCGGCGGCACGGTAGCACAGTGGTTAGCACTGCTGCTTCACAGCTCCAGGGTCCCGGGTTCGATTCCCGGCTCGGGTCACTGTCTGTGTGGAGTTTGCACATTCTCCTCGTGTCTGCATGGGTTTCCTCCGGGTGCTCCGGTTTCCTCCCACAGTCCAAAGATGTGCGGGTTAGGTTGATTGGCCATGCTAAAAATTGCCCCTTAGTGTCCTGAGATGTATAGGTTAGAGGGATTAGTGGGTAAATATGTGGGGGTAGGGCCTGGGTGGGATTGTGGTCGGTGCAGACTCGATGGGCCGAATGGCCTCCTTCTGCACTGTAGGGTTTCTTTCTTTCTTTCTTCTAAACCTTTGGGTTCCTGCCTCTACCGCCCTTTCAGACAGTGAGTTTCAGATTCCCACCATCCTCTGGGTGAAACACTTTTCCTCTAAATCTCCTGCCCCTTATCTTAGATCTATGCTCCTGGTTATTGACCCGTCTATTAAAGAGAAAGCTTCTTCCTGTCTACTCTATCTCCCTCATAATTTTGTGTACCTCAATCAGATCCCCCCTCAGCCTTCACTGCTCAGTGGAAAACAACCCCAGCCAACTAGCCACTCTCTTCATAGCTGAAACGCTCCAGTCCAGGGAACATCCTGATGAATCTCCTTTACACCCTCTGGTGAAATTCTATAGTGTGGCGGCCAAAACTTCACACCGTGATCTAGCTGTGATCTAACCAGTGTTTTATACAGCTCCGTCACAACCTCCCTGCCCTTGTTTTCTGTGCCTCAGCTAATCTGTCTGAGCATAGGACAAACTTTCAGGCGAATACCCTGTGCAACACTTCCTTGTGTTGCACTGTCAGAGGTCTCTGCATTTGGGTGAGGCATTGAACTGGGGCCCTGTCTGGAAACAATGGTTCCCACAGCACGAGTCAAAGAGGAACAGCAGAACAATTGATGGCATCAGGCAGGAACTTTCAAAAGTTAATTGGGGGAGTCTGTGGGAAGGCAAAGGGACGTCTGGTAACTGGCACGCTTTCAAAAGTGTGTTAACCAGGGTTCAGGATAAACACATTCCTCTTAGAATGAAGGGCAAGGCTGGCAGAAGTCGGGAACCCTGGATGACGGGATATTGAGGCTATGGTCAAGAAGAAGAAAGAAGCACATGACATGCATAGGCAGCTGGGATCAAGTGAATCCCTTGAAGAGTATAGAGGGTGTAGGAGTAGAGTTAAGAGAGAAATCAGGAGGGCAAAAAGGGGACACGAGATTGTTTTGGCCGATAAGGCAAAGGAGAATCCAAAGAGCTTCTACAAATACATAAAGGGCAAAAGAGTAACAAGGGAGAGAGTAGGGCCTCTTGAGGATCAACAGGGTCATCTATGTGCGGATCCACAAGAGATGGGTGAGATCCTAAATGAATATTTCTCATCAGTATTTACTGTTGAGAAAAGCATGGATGTTAGGGAACTTGGGGAAATAAATAGTGATGTCTTGAGGGGTGTACATATTACAGAGAAGAAGGTGCTGGAAGTCTTAAAGCGCATCAAGGTAGATAAATCTGCGGGACTTGATGAAGTGTATCCCAGGACATTGTGGGAGGTTAGGGAGGAAATTGCGGGTCCCCTAGCCGAGGTATTTGAATCATCGATAGTCACGGGTGAGGTGCCTGAAGATTGGAGAGTGGCAAATGTTGTGCCTTTGTTTAAGAAGGGCTGCAGGGAAAAGCCAGTGAGCCTCACATCTGTGGTGGGTAAATTGTTGGAAGGTATTTTGAGAGACAGGATCTACAGGCATTTAGAGAGGCAATGACTGATCAGGGACAGTCAGCATGGCTTTGTGAGTGGAAAATCATGTCTCACAAATTTAATTGAGTTTTTTGAAGGGGAAACCAAGAAGGTAGATGAGGGCAGTGCAGTTAATGGTGTCTACATGGACTTTAGCAAGGCCTTTGACAAGGTACCGCATGACAGGTTGTTGCATAATGTTAAATCTCACAGAATCCATGGCGAGGTATCTAAATGGATACAAAATTGGCTTCTTGACAGAAGCCAGAGGATAGTTGTAGAGAGTTGTTTTTCAAACTGGAGACCTGTGACCAGCGGTGTGCCTCAGGGATCAGTGCTGGGTCCACTGTTATTTGTCATTTATATTAATTATTTGGATGAGAATATAGGAGGCATGGTTAGTAAGTTTGCAGATGACACTAAGATTGGTGGCATAGTGGACAGTGAAGAAAGTTATCTCCAATTGCAACGGGATCTTGATCAATTGGGCAAGTGGGCTAATGAATGGCAGATGGAGTTTAATTTGGACAAATGCGAGGTGATACATTTTGATAGATTGAATCAGGGCAGGACTTACTCAGTTAATGGTAGGTCGTTGGGGAGAGTTACAGAACAAAGAGATCTGGAAGTTCATGTTCATAGCTCCTTGAAAGTGGAGTCACAGGTGGACAGAGTTATGAAGAAGGCATTCGGCATGCTTGGTTTCATCGGTCAGAACATTGAATACAGGAGTTGGAATGTCTTGTTGAAGTTGTACAAGACATTGGTAAGGCCACACTTGAAATACAGTGTGCAATTCTGGGCACCCTATGATAGAAAGGATATTATTAAACTAGAAAGAGTGCAGAAAAGATTTACTAGGATGCTACCGGGATTTGATGTATTGAGTTATAAGGGGAGGCTGGATAGACTGGGACTTTTTTCTCTGGAGCGTAGGAGGCTGAGGGGTGATCTTATAGAGGTCTATAAAATAAGATCAGCTAGATAGTCAATATCTTTTCCCAAAGGTAGGGGAGTCTAAAACTAGAGGGCATAGGTTTAAGGTGAGAGGGGAGAGATACAAAAGTGTCCAGAGGGGCAATTTTTTCACACAGAGGGTGGTGAGTGTCTGGAACAAGCTGCCAGAGGTAGTAATAGAGGCGGGTACAATTTTGTCTTTTAAAAAGCATTTAGATAGTTACATGGGTACGATGGGTATAGAGGGATATGGACCAAATGCGGGCAATTGGGATTAGCTTTGGGGTTTTTTTTTAAAAAAAGGGTGGCATGGACAAGTTGAGCTGAAGGGCCTGTTTCCATGCTGTAAACCTCTATGACTCTAATTACCAGCCTCTGGTCATTATCATCTACAAATTTGGAGATAATATATTTAGTTCCCCCTTCCAAGTCATTTTGTGAACAGTTGGGGTCCTAGCACAGATCCCTATGGTACCCCACTAGTCACAGCCTGCCAATCAGAAAAGACCCATTTATGCTGTTTGTCATTTTCATAAATGACCTGGATGAGGAAGTGGAGGGATGGGTTGGTAAGTTTGCTGACGACACCAAGGTAGGTGGTGTTGTGGATAGTTTGGAGGGATGTCAGAAGTTGCAGCAAGACATAGATAGAATGCAAGACTGGGCGGAGAAGTGGCAGATGGACTTCAACCCGGATAAGTGTGTAGTGATCCATTTTGGCAGATCCAATGGGATGAAGCAGCAGTATAATATGAAGGGTACCATTCTTAGCAGTGTAGAGGATCAGAAGGACCTTGGGGTCCGGGTCCATAGGACTCTTAAATCGGCCTCGCAGGTGGAGGATGCGGTCAAGAAGGCGTACGGCGTACTAGCCTTCATTAATCGAGGGATTGAGTTTAGGAGTCGGGAGATAATGCTGCAGCTTTATAGGACCCTGGTTAGACCCCACTTGGAGTACTGCGCGCAGTTCTGGTCACCTCATTACAGGAAAGATGTTGAAGCCATTGAAAGGGTGCAGAGGAGATTTACAAGGATGTTGCCTGGATTGGGGGGCATGCCTTATGAGGATAGGTTGAGGGAGCTTGGTCTCTTCTCCCTGGAGAGACGAAGGATGAGAGGTGACCTGATAGAGGTTTACAAGATGTTGAGAGGTCTGGATAGGGTAGACTCTCAGAGGCTATTTCCAAGGGCTGAAATGGTTGCTACGAGAGGACACAGGTTTAAGGTGCTGGGGGGTAGGTACAGAGGAGATGTCAGGGGTAAGTTTTTCACTCAGAGGGTGGTGGGTGAGTGGAATCGGCTGACGTCGGTGGTGGTGGAGGCAAACTCGTTGGGGTCTTTTAAGAGACTTCTGGATGAGTACATGGGATTTAATGGGATTGAGGGCTATAGATAGGCCTAGAGGTAGGGATATGATCAGCGCAACTTGTGGGCCGAAGGGCCTGTTTGTGCTGTGGCTTTCTATGTTCTATTCCAAATCTTTGCTTTCTATCTCAAGACACTACCTGCAATCCCATGTGCTTATATAGTAGTCTACTATGTGAACAAGAGGATCGTTCAACACTTCCTCCTCACAAATTTTGAACCCTTCTAAAGACGGAATTTTCTCCTCCATCACCATGTCCTGGGTAACATCTACCTCCTTGGTAAAGACGGATGCAAAGTATTCATTTAATACCTCAGCCATGCCCTGTGGCTCCGTGTGTAAATGCCCTTTTAGGTCCCTAATCAGTCCTGCTCCTCCTTTTACTACCATTTTACTATTTCTGTGCTTATAGAAGACTTTGGGATTCCCCTTTATGTCGACTGCCAGTCTTTTCTCATAACCCCTCTTTGTTTCTCTAATGAGCTACTTCCCCTCCCCTCTGAACCTTCTGTATTCCTCTTGGTTCTCAACTATATTTCCTACTGACACCTGTCACAGGCACACTATTTCTTCCTTATCTTAATTTCTATCTCCTTTTTTATCCAAGGAGCTCTGGATTTGTTTGTCTTGCCTTTTCCTTTTGAAGAAATATACTTTGACTGTGCCCGGACTATTTCTGTTTTGAAGGTCGACCATTGTTCAGCTATGGTTTGTTCCGCCAACCTTTTGTCCCATTGAAGTTCGCTCTCCCCCAATTAATCATTTTAATTCTGGATTGCTTGTTTTCCTTTTCTCTCATCATCTTAAACCTTACCATACAATGATCACTGTCTCCTAAATGCTCCCCCGACACTCGATCTACTTGGCCCACCTCATTTCCAAGAACCAGGTCCAACAGTGCATCCTTTCCTGTTTCACTGGACACAGCATTTTGTGCATCTTGGTATTCCTCCCTAATATTTTCTTTTGGTTGCTATACCCCTGCCGAGTTAGTCAACTTCACAAAAATTACGCATTGCTGTTTGTGGAGCTTGCTGAGTACAAATCACCCACCACATTTGAACTGTGACAACACTGGAAGTATTTGATTGTTGTAAAGCAACTTGGGACATTTGGTGGTCATGGAAATTCAAATCAAGCCTTTCTTTTATGTAATTCAGATTTCAACTTTTTAAATAGTCTTGAAATAAATTCCACAAATGGCTGTGAGGTGCCCTGAACTGTGTCTGTGCTTAATAAGCTATTCGCCGGAGATTTGACGGTCAGTAGTTTAATCGTCAAATGTATTCTGGCAGCCATCTTTATAGCTTGTTTGTATTCAATTTTACAAGCATTGACTGAAATTTTATAATATGAATTACCTTTACTGGGCGTGAAAATAATACGGAAAATTGCAAAACAATATGGGACATTAACTCGTGGGGTAAGTGTATAATTGTCAAATGAACAGGGTGTGGGCCTGGGTAAGATGCTCTGTTGGAGAGTCAGTGCAGATTCAATGGGCCAGATAGCTTCCTTGTGCACTGTAGTGACTCTCTGATTGTCAGTATGGACAGCTATAAGGTAGGAAGAACAAGGAGGCATACTGTTTGGGCAAGAGGAAATGGACTAGAGGCACAAAGGGATCTGGAGATTCAGGGTGAATGTTGACTTTGTACCTATCTATTCTGGAATGTTTGGGCAGTGTAAGGTGAGCTTTACCCTATTGGCTAACCCAAATGTAGCGGCTCTGGGAATATTGAAAGGATCATTATAATGTCGAGAGAGCTTCACGCGGTAGCTAACCTGTTGTTTAGTAGCTCAGGGAGTGATGAATGTCCATTAATCTTTTCTAATATCTGAACACTTCACTCCACTTGCTTGAACTGTCCGTATTGAGAAAACACTGAGTGAGGGCTGACTTGTGCTTTGTTTCATGCCCAGGGTCTGCAGGACAAAATAAGCAGCACACAATCACTAAAAACACTGCAAAACTGGACCGGGAAACTGAGGAGCTGCATCACGAGCGAGTGTCACTTACTGTTGGCAAACTGATCCAGCAGGGCCGACAGAATATGGGAATGAATCAAAAGGACCTGGCCACAGTGAGTACACAGCACCACTGACATCACTGATCCCTTTGATCATTTCTCTGTGGAATGAAATCTTTGGGAGGGGGGTGTGGTCAGGGCATATTCCATTCTGTGGGAATCAGGGTGCACTCTGGCTATGAAGAATGGGATGTCTGAGTGTGATTTAGGGGGTTGGTTTTGCATGTTCTACATTGGGGTTGGGACAGGAGACAGAGCTGTCTTTGCACTGGGGTATAACTTCACTTTCACACATGTGAAGCACACCCAACACAGCAAGACTCAAGAGTGCAAGGAGTAGAGCTCTTTCCGATCTAACCTGGTTTCTTTTCTCTTCAGAGAATCAGTGAAAAGCCCCAGGTCATTGCTGATTATGAATGTGGAAAAGCCATTCCCAACAACCAGGTCCTTGGCAAGATTGAAAGAGTTCTCGGTGAGTCAACAGGTGCCTCATCTCCATCGTGCTGCGTGTCTGATAGCTCGAGGGGGTAACTGGGCCACACGTACCAGGAAAGCACCTTCAGCCTCCTGGTAATCAGCTGGTTGGTGGTCTAGCATAGCTGTTCCCCTCTTCTGTTTCTGATCTTGATTTTCCTTAGTTTCCATTCATAACTTCTGTCGTGGTTTCCGTTCGACCACCTGAATGAAGATAATTAAACCAGAGAAAAGGGCCAGCAGCGACCTTGGCATCAGTTTAGTAATCTCTGCAAAGCCTCATCAACATCTGGAACTTGTGTAATGGCTCTGAGAGTCCTCAACATTGATTCCTGACCCCATGAAGTCTCATGGCATCAGGTCAAATATGGGCAAGGAAACCTGCTACTCATTACCAGATCAGCAATCGAGGTTATTGCAGGAAATAAACACAAAAATGAAATTAAAAGCTGTTTATCTAAATGCATGAAGTATCTGCAATCGGATGGATAGTGGCACAAATAGAGGTAACTGGTTTAGACCTAATCACCATTACAGAGACATGGAGTTCAGTTACTAGTGGTATACTGCAAGGATCTGTTTTGGGGCCACTGCTGTTTGTCATTTTTATTAATGAGCTGGATGAGGGCGTAGAAGGATGGATTAGTAAATTTGCAGATGACACTAAAGTTGGTGGAGTTGTAGACAGTGCGGAGGGAAGTGGCAGGTTACAGAGAGATATAGATAAGCTGCAGAGCTGGGCTGAGAGGTGGCAAATGGAGTTTAATGCGGAAAAGTGTGAGGTGATTCACTTTGGAAGGAGTAACAGGAATACAGAATACTGAGCTCATGGTAAGATACTTGGTAGTGTGGATGAACAGAGGGATCTGGGTGTCCATGTGCATAGATCCCTGAAAGTTGGCACCCAGGTTGATAGGGTTGTTAAGAAGGCGTACGGTGTGTTAGCTTTTATTGGTAGAGGGATTGAGTTTCGGAGCCAGGAGGTCATGCTGCAACTGTACAAAACTCTGGTGCGGCCGCATTTGGAGTATTGTGTACAGTTCTGGTCGCCGCATTATAGGAAAGATGTGGAAGTGTTGGAAAGGGTGCAGAGGAGATTTACCAGGATGTTGCCTGGTATGGTGGGAAGATCGTATGAGGAAAGGCTGAGGGACTTGAGGTTGTTTTCGTTAGAGAGAAGAAGGTTAAGAGGTGACTTAATAGAGGCATACAAGATGATCAGAGGATTAGATAGGGTGGATAGTGAGAGCCTTTTTCCTCGGATGGTGATGGCTAACATGAGGGGACATAGCTTTAAATTGAGGGGTGAGAGATACAGGACAGATGTTAGAGGTAGGTTCTTTACTCAGAGAGTAGTAAGGGTGTGGAATGCCCTGCCTGCAGCAGTAGTGGACTCGCCAACATTAAGAGCATTCAAATGGTTATTGGATAAACATAGAACAGTACAGCACAGAACAGGCCCTTCGGCCCACGATGTTGTGCCGAGCTTTGCTGAAACCCAAATCAAGCTATTTCCTCCCTATCATCCCGAAGTACTCCATGTGCCTATCCAATAGCTTCTTAAATGTTCCTAAAGTTTCTGACTCCACTATCCCTGCAGGCAGTCCATTCCACACCCCAACCACTCTCTGAGTAAAAAACCTACCTCGGACATCCTTCCTATATCTCCCACCATGAACCCTATAGTTATGCCCCCTAGTTACCGCTCCATTCACCCGAGGAAATAGTCTTTGAACGTTCACTCTATCTATCTAATAGATAAATCCCCTGGTCCGGATGGGATTTATCCAAGGATTCTCTGGGAGGCAAGAGAAGTGATTGCAGAGCCTCTGGCTCTGATCTTCAGGTCGTCGTTGGCCTCTGGTATAGTACCAGAAGATTGGAGGTTAGCGAATGTTGTCCCATTGTTTAAGAAGGGGAACAGAGACTTCCCCGGGAATTATAGACCGGTGAGTCTCACTTCTGTTGTCGGCAAGATGTTGGAAAAAATTATAAGGGATAGGATTTATAGTTATTTGGAGAGTAATGAATTGATAGGTGATAGTCAGCATGGTTTTGTGGCAGGTAGGTCGTGCCTTACTAACCTTATTGAGTTTTTTGAGAAAGTGACCAAGGAGGTGGATGGGGGCAAGGCAGTGGACGTGGTATATATGGATTTTAGTAAGGCGTTTGATAAGGTTCACCATGGTAGGCTTCTGCAGAAAATGCAGATGTATGGGATTGGGGGTGATCTAGGAAATTGGATCAGGAATTGGCTAGCGGATAGGAAACAGAGGGTGGTGGTTGATAGTAAATATTCATCATGGAGGTGGATTACAAGTGGTGTACCTCAGGGATCTGTTTTGGGGCCACTGCTGTTTGTAATATTTATTAATGATCTGGATGAGGGTATAGTTGGGTGGATTAGCAAATTTGCTGATGACACCAAAGTCGGTGGTGTGGTAGACAGTGAGGAAGGGTGTCGTAGTTTGCAGGAAGACTTAGACAGGTTGCAAAGTTGGGCCGAGAGGTGGCGGATGGAGTTTAATGCGGAGAAGTGTGAGGTAATTCACTTTGGTAGGAATAACAGATGTGTTGAGTATAGGGCTAACGGGAGGACTTTGAATAGTGTGGAGGAGCAGAGGGATCTAGGTGTATGTGTGCATAGATCCCTGAAAGTTGGGAATCAAGTAGATAAGGTTGTTAAGAAGGCATATGGTGTCTTGGCGTTTATTGGTAGGGGGATTGAATTTAGGAGTCGTAGCGTTATGTTGCAACTGTACACAACTCTGGTGCGGCCGCACTTGGAGTACTGTGTGCAGTTCTGGTCCCCACATTACAGGAAGGATGTGGAGGCTTTGGAGAGGGTGCAGAGGAGGTTTACCAGGATGTTGCCTGGTATGGAGGGGAGATCCTATGAGGAGAGGCTGAGGGATTTGGGATTGTTTTCGCTGGAAAGGCGGCGGCTAAGAGGGGATCTTATTGAAACATATAAGATGATTAGAGGTTTAGATAGGGTGGATAGTGATAGCCTTTTTCCTCTGATGGAGAAATCCAGCACGAGGGGGCATGGCTTTAAATTGAGGGGGGGTAGTTATAGAACCGATGTCAGGGGTAGGTTCTTTACCCAGAGGGTGGTGAGGGATTGGAATGCCCTGCCAGCATCAGTAGTAAATGCGCCTAGTTTGGGGGCGTTTAAGAGATCCGTAGATAGGTTCATGGACGAAAAGAAATTGGTTTAGGTTGGAGGGTCACAGTTTTTTTTTTAACTGGTCGGTGCTACATCGTGGGCCGAAGGGCCTGTTCTGCGCTGTAATGTTCTATGTTCTATGTTCTATCCCCCTCATCTTATAAACCTCTATCAAGTCTCCTCTCAACCTCCTCCGCTCCAAAGAGAAAAGTCCAAGTTCCCTCAACCTTTCCTCATAAGACCTACCCTCCAAACCAGGCAGCATCCTGGTAAATCTCCTCTGCACTCTTTCCAGCGCTTCCACATCCTTCTTATAGTGAGGTGACCAGAACTGCACACAATATTCCAAATGTGATGATATTACATATGGGTGATATTGGAATAGTGTAGGTTAGATGGGCTTTTGATTGGTTTCACAGGTCGGCGCAACATCGAGGGCCGAAGGGCCTGTACTGCGCTGTAATGTTCTATGATTGCAAGGAGATCAGGAGTGAAAAATAAATATTCCAGGGCACACTATTTTAGAAACACAGACGGAATGGTGAAGCAGGAGGGGTAGCCCTGACAGTAAAGGGTGATATAAGAACATTGGCTCAGATGATCATGAAGTAGAGTCGGTATGGGATTCTAGGAAATTAGGAGAGTGAGAAAACACTGTTGGCAGCAGTTTAAGGGCCCCTGACAATATTATACCATTGAACAAGACATTATTGGAAATGTAATAGTTGGGGGGGACTTTAAACTTCATATAGACTGGAACAATCAAATTGGCAAGAATGGTTTAGAAGATGAGTTTGTGGAATGTTTTTGTTCCAATTTCTTGGAACAATACATTGTGGAACTGTCTAGGGATCTATGTGTAATGAAGCAAGGTTAATTGTAGTGTCATAATAATCCACTGGGAAATAGTGATCATAATACCTGTTAAAATGGTATTTTCTAATCACAAGCAAGAATCTTAAAGCCAGTTACATAGGTATGAGGGGAGGAGTGGCTACAGTTAATTGGATAAATAGACTAAGTGAAAGTGAAGTTACATCCCAATGCAAAGACAGCTTTCTCTCCTGTCCCAACCCCAAAGGTATGGCTATAAACAAACAGTAGGAAACAATTCAAGAAAGAATTCAAAATATTCAACAAAAATACATTCCATTAAAAAACAAAAACCCAGCGGGAAATACCCATCCATGATTCACTCAGGAATTTAAGGATTGTATTAAGGAACAAGAATTGGAGGAAGTCAAGGGATTAAAATTTGACAAGTTCCTGGGACTTCGTGGATTATACCCTTGGGTTCTAAAAGAGCTGCAGAGATAGTTGATGATTTTCCAAAATTCTTACATTTGGGAGCAGGTTTGGAAGCTGGCAAATGGCACGCTGCCTTTGAAGAAAGGAAGGAGTGAGAAAACAGTGAACCACAGGCCAGTTAGTCTGACATTAGTTGTTGCGAAAATGCTGCAATTTTTTATTAAGGAAGTCTTAAAAATGCATAAGGAAAGCACAGTATGATTAGAATAAGACAACATAGTTTTACGAAGGGGAAATCTTGCTTGACAAATTTATCTGAGTCTTTTGAGGATGTAACTAGTAGGGTAGAGAAAGGGGAACCAGTAGATATATACCTGGATTTCCTAATGGCATTCAATAAGGTGGCGCACAAAAGGTTAATTAAGCATTATAAAGACTAATGGAGTTAGGGATAATATATTAGCATAGATAGAGGATTGGCGGAGTAGGTACAAACAGGGCTGTTTCAAGTTGGCAGGCAGTTAATAGTGGAGTGTCACCAGGATCAGCGCCGGGGCCTCAGCTATTTACAATCTATATTAATGACCTAGAAGAAGAGACAGAGTGTGATGTATCTAACTTTGCTGATGATATGAAGTGAGGTGGAAGGGTAAGCTGTGGGGATGACAGAGACTGCAAGGAGATATAGACAAGTTAATGAGTGGGTAACAAGATGGAAAATGGAGTTATTGTGGGAACGTGTTAAGTTATTCACATAAGGATAGAAAAGCAAAATATTTTTTAAAAGCTGAGAAAAGTGTTGGTGTTTAAAAAGACTTGGGTGTGATTGTACAAGGAACACAAAGTAAGCATGCAAGTACGGGAAGACAAACAGCGCGTTGGCCTTTATTACAGAGGGATTGGAGTGCAAAAATAAGTAAGTCTTGCTACAGTTAAAGTTTCAATGGGAGCACAGCTGGAACATAAGCAGTTCTGGTCTCCACATTGAAGGAAGGATATAGTTGCATTGGAGATGGTACAGTGAAGATTCACTAGATTGGGGCCCTGGAGAGACTGAGTAAATTGGGTTGACGTTCTCTGCAGTTTAGAAGATTGAGAGGCAATTTCATTAAAACCTACAAGATTCTGAAGGGGTTTGACAGGGTAGATGCTGGGAGATTGTTTCCGCAGGTCAGGGAATCTAAAACACGGGGGCAGAGTCTCAGGATAAAATCATGATCGTTTAGGACTGAGATGAGAGATTATTTCACTCAAAAGGTTGTAAATCTCTGGAATTCTCCAGCTTGGGGGTTGTGGATGCTCCATCGTTGAATCCATTTTAGTCTGGCAGATTGTTGAAGTCTCACGGAATTGAGAAATCAGAGCGGGTGAGAAAGTGGAGTTGAAATCCAAAATCAGCCATGATCATATTGAATGTTGGAGTAGGATCGACAGGCTGTATGATCTACTCCTGTTTCTTGTGTACCACTTATCGTACACCCTCCCCCAGCTGATGAATCAGTACTCCTCCATGGTGAACACAGGAAGCACTGAGCTTGGCAAGGAACAGAATGTACGCTGGCTCTGTCACTAAGTGGCTTGGCAACACCAGCACTGTTTGAGCTGGCTGAGAATGAGGGACGCATTTTCCAAACTGAGTCTGTGACAGGTGGTGAGAATTGTAGGAAATGTAAACACCTTCTTGACTTTGTCCTCCTCAATCTACCTGCCACAGATGCACCTGTCCCTGACAAGGTCGGTGGATAGAAGTCCTATGCTGACACTAAGGACAGCCTCCATTATGTTGTGCGGCATTACCATTGTGCTAATCAGAGTTTCAGAACAGAGTAATTCAGTACTGGATATTGAGGCATTGTAGGCCATCAGCAGCAGCAGAATTTTATTTTACAGAATGATGCCTGATAGGTAATCACACCCCTCACTTTACCATTGTCATCAAGGCAGGGGATCAACGTGGTTCAATGAAAAGTGTAGAAGAAAATGTCAGGAAAAGCACGAGGCGTAACTAAAAAGATGTACCAATGTAATAAAACTGCATGCATGCTAAACCGCGTAAGAAGCAGGCTGTAGGCAGAGCTAAGCGATTCCTCAAACAGTCGACCAGCCCTTCCATATTCAGTTGGAAATGGAGGTGGAGAATTAAATAACTGACTGTAGCAGAGTCTTCCCTTCCTCCCAAAAGACGAGGCTGAAGCATCTGCCACCACCTTCAGCCAGAGGTGCTGAGTCAATGAATAGGAATAGGCTGCTTACTGGCTCAAACGTGTTACACCATTCTGTGGGATCATTGCTAATCTGCAACCTAAATTCACAAACTGCCTTTGACCCAAATCCCCTGACATCCTGCTTAACAAAAAACTATTAATTC
Organism: Mustelus asterias; assembly: GCF_964213995.1. Classification (NCBI taxonomy): domain Eukaryota; kingdom Metazoa; phylum Chordata; class Chondrichthyes; order Carcharhiniformes; family Triakidae; genus Mustelus; species Mustelus asterias. The sequence goes on from NW_027592416.1 coordinate 54,402, forward strand.
CATCTTCAAAATGAATAATTGACCGCAAATCAGTTGCCATACAGATGAGAGTTCCAGCATAGGAGACCATTCAGCCCATCGTGTCCACACTAACTTTGCAACAGAAACTCTGCCACTTCCCCGTCTTTACCCTGTGGCTTTGCTGATCTTTTCAGATAATTATCCAGTTCCCTTTCCCAGGTTCCACCAACAAGAACAGTTTCTCCCTCTTTACTCTGTCCAGTTGTCTCATGGTTTGAGCACTTCTTTATCACCACAACATATTTCGGAGTGGCTATCTGCACCTACAGCTCACTAACCTTATTACCCACACTCTGCACAACCATATACCTGCATAGTAAACCTAATTTAAACTCCATTACATTCCCTCTGACTCTGATCCCACCTAACATCTCACTGTTTTCTCCTCGAGTGTTACCTGTCTCTCCCAATTATCTATAAACAGTGTTTTTCTGCTGCAATTTTACCTCC
>NW_027592417.1:0-22500 GCF_964213995.1 Mustelus asterias
TCCCCTCCCCCCTCTCCTTCCCCTCCCCCCTCTCCTTCCCCTCCCCCCTCTCCTTCCCCTCCCCCCTCTCCTTCCCCTCCCCCCTCTCCTTCCCCTCCCCCCTCTCCTTCCCCTCCCCCCTCTCCTTCCCCTCCCCCCTCTCCTTCCCCTCCCCCCTCTCCTTCCCCTCCCCCCTCTCCTTCCCCTCCCCCCTCTCCTTCCCCTCCCCCCTCTCCTTCCCTCCCCCCTCTCCTTCCCCTCCCCCCTCTCCTTCCCCTCCCCCCTCTCCTTCCCCTCCCCCTCTCCTTCCCCTCCCCCCTCTCCTTCCCCTCCCCCCTCTCCTTCCCCTCCCCCCTCTCCTTCCCCTCCCCCCTCTCCTTCCCCTCCCCCCTCTCCTTCCCCTCCCCCTCTCCTTTCCCTCCCCCCTCTCCTTCCCCTCCCCCCTCTCCTTCCCCTCCCCCCTCTCCTTCCCCTCCCCCCTCTCCTTCCCCTCCCCCTCTCCTTCCCCTCCCCCCTCTCCTTCCCCTCCCCCCTCTCCTTCCCCTCCCCCTCTCCTTCCCCTCCCCCCTCTCCTTCCCCTCCCCCCTCTCCTTCCCCCTCCCCCCTCTCCTTCCCCTCCCCCCTCTCCTTCCCCTCCCCCCTCTCCTTCCCCTTCCCCCCTCTCCTTCCCCTCCCCCCTCTCCTTCCCCTCCCCCCTCTCCTTCCCCTCCCCCCTCTCCTTCCCCTCCCCCCTCTCCTTCCCCTCCCCCTCTCCTTCCCCTCCCCCCTCTCCTTCCCCTCCCCCCTCTCCTTCCCCTCCCCCCCTCTCCTTCCCCTCCCCCCTCTCCTTCCCCTCCCCCCTCTCCTTCCCCTCCCCCTCTCCTTCCCCTCCCCCTCTCCTTCCCCTCCCCCCTCTCCTTCCCCTCCCCCTCTCCTTCCCCTCCCCCCTCTCCTTCCCCTCCCCCTCTCCTTCCCCTCCCCCCTCTCCTTCCCCTCGCCCCTCTCCTTCCCCTCCCCCTCCCCCTCTCTCCTCGCCCCTCCCCCCTCTCTCCTCGCCCCTCCCCCCCTCTCCTTCCCCTCCCCTCCCCCCCTCTCCTTCCCCTCCCCCCCTCTCTCCTTCCCCCCTCTGATATTTTCCCCCCTGTCTGGTCCCTCACACTCCGTAGTCAGTAACGAGTGTCTTCAAACACACTCAGCCTCGTGTTTGGGAGGTGTGCCGGGGAGAGGGGGGGGCGGGAGGAGGGAAGGAAGGAAGGGGGTGGGGGGGGGAGGGAAGGAAGTGGGAGGGTGCCAGTTGGTTCAAAGCAAGGGAACAATGCCCTGATTCAAATCTCCCTGCCTCAAATCAACTTCCCGAGGGGGGAAAAGCCACTCCTCTTCCTTCCCCCACTACAATCTATCTTTGCTGCTCCCCTCGATCCCGTGGGAGCGAGTCCCGCATTCCCCCCCCCCCAAGGGGGGGAGCGAGTCCCGCATTCCCCCCCCCATGGGAGAGAGCGAGTCCCGCATTCTCCCCCGTGGGAGAGAGCGAGTCCCGCATTCCCCCCCCGTGGGAGAGAGCGAGTCCCGCATTCTCCCCCCGTGGGAGAGAGCGAGTCCCGCATTCTCCCCCCGTGGGAGAGAGCGAGTCCCGCATTCTCCCCCCGTGGGAGAGAGCGAGTCCCGCATTCTCCCCCGTGGGAGAGAGCGAGTCCCGCATTCTCCCCCCGTGGGAGAGAGCGAGTCCCGCATTCTCCCCCCGTGGGAGAGAGCGAGTCCCGCATTCTCCCCCCGTGGGAGAGAGCGAGTCCCGCATTCTCCCCCGTGGGAGAGAGCGAGTCCCGCATTCTCCCCCCGTGGGAGAGAGCGAGTCCCGCATTCTCCCCCCGTGGGAGAGAGCGAGTCCCGCATTCTCCCCCCGTGGGAGAGAGCGAGTCCCGCATTCTCCCCCCGTGGGAGAGAGCGAGTCCCACATTCTCCCCCCGAGGGAGAGAGCGAGTCCCGCAGTCTCCCCCCGTTGTGTGGAGCGAGTCCCACATTCCCCCCCCCCGTGGGGGGGGGAGCTAACTCCCTGGGTTAGAGATATTTCTTCTGGATTCCCCCATTGCGTTCGGGAGTGTCTGTCGCCCCTTGACCAACCCTCCCCTACGGTTCTTGCCTCCCAATTTTTCTGGGCGCCATTGTGGTGATGTGTATCTAGGTTTGATGCTGTGTGGGGGCATGGATAGAGGAGCTTAAACTCTCGATTGCCAGTGTGTGCTGCCCTCCATGTCTATTTTTGCCCAGTCTACGCGGGCAGCCTTCGACCCCTTGACATCTGATGCCCAAGACCCAGTGTTGGCGCCCTTGGCTTTTCTAAGCCATCAACCATCACTCTCCATTCTCTTCCCCCAGCGACAGACTACATTTGCAGATGATGCCAAGATTGGTGGTATAGTGGACAGTGAAGAATGTTATCTCCAATTGCAACTGGATCTTGATCAATTGGGCCAGTGGGCTGACAAATGGCAGATGAAGTTTAATTTAGACAAATGCGAGGTGATGCATTTTGGTAGATTGAATCAGGGCAGGACTTATTCAGTTAATGGTAGGGTGTTGGGGAGAGTTACAGAACAAAGAGATCTAGGGGTGCAGGTTCATAGCTCCTTGAAAGTGGAGTCACAAGTGGACAGAGTGGTGAAGAAGGCATTCGGCATGCTTGGAACATTGAATACAGGAGTTGGGACGTCTTGTTGAAGTTGTACAAGACATTGGTAAGGCCACACTTGGAATACTGTGTGCAATTCTGGTCACCCTATTATAGAAAGGATATTATTAAACTAGAAAGAGTGCAGAAGAGATTTACTAGGATGCTACTGGGACTTGAGGGATTGAGTTATAAGGAGAGGTTATAGACTGGGACTTTTTTCTCTGGAGCGTAGGAGGCTGAGGGGTGATCTTATAGAGGTCTATAAAATAATGAGGGGCATAGATCAGCTAGATAGTCAATATCTTTTCCCAAAGGTAGGGGAGTCTAAAACTAGAGGGCATAGGTTTAAGGTGAGAGGGGAGAGATACAAAAGGGTCCAGAGGGACAATTTTTTCACACAGAGGGTGGTGAGTGTCTGGAACAAGCTGCCAGAGGTAGTAGTAGAGGCGGGTACAATTTTGTCTTTTAAAAAGAGTTTAGACAGTTACATGGGTACGATGGGTATAGAGGGATATGGGCCAAATGCGGGCAATTGGGATTAGCTTAGGGGTTTTAAAAAAGGGGACGGCATGGACAAGTTGGCCGAAGAGCCTGTTTCCATGCTGTAAACCTCAATATGGCTTCAACCGAGCATGACGTAGATTCCCCCCTATCTCCCATAAGATCTCGGAGCAGAATTAGGCCATTCGGCCCATCGAGTCTGCTCCGCCATGGCTGGTACGTTTCTCAACCCCATTCTCCCGCCTTTTACCCCTTTGATGTCCTTATCAAGACATATCTATCTCTGTCTTAAACACACTCAATGACCCGGCCTCCTCTGTGGCAATGAGTTCCACATATTCACCACTCTGGCCGAAGAAATTCATAGAATCCATCACAGAATCCCGACAGTGCAGAAGAGGCCATTCGGCCCATCGAGCCTGCACCTACAACAATCCCACCCAAGCTCTATTCCTGTAACCCCACTTATTTACCCTAGCTAGTCCCCCTGACACTGAGGGGCAATTTAGCATGGCCAACCCACCTCACCCACATATTTTTGGACACTAAGGGGCAATTTAGCATGGCCAATCCACCTAACCTGCACATCTTTGGACACTAGGGGGCAATTTAGCATGGCCAATCCACCTAACCCGCACATCTTTGGACACTAGGGGGCAATTTAGCACGGCCAATCCACCTAACCTGCACATCTTTGGACACTAAGGGGCAATTTAGCATGGCCAATCCACCTAACCTGCACATCTTTGGACACTAAGGGGCAATTTAGCATGGCCAATCCACCTAACCTGCACATCTTTGGACACTAAGGGGCAATTTAGCATGGCCAATCCACCTAACCTGCACATCTTTGGACACTAAGGGGCAATTTAGCATGGCCAATCCACCTAACCTGCACATCTTTGGACACGAAGGGGCAATTTAGCATGGCCAATCCACCTAACCTACACATCTTTGGACAGTAAGGGGCAATTTCGCATGGCCAATCCACCTAACCTGCACATCTTTGGACAGTAAGGGGCAATTTAGCATGGCCAATCCACCTAACCTACACATCTTTGGACAGTAAGGGGCAATTTCGCATGGCCAATCCACCGAACCTATTGCATTCACCACTCCCAATGTGGTCTCCTCTATATCGGAGAGACCAAGCGTAGACTGGGTGATCGCTTTGCTGAGCACCTTCGGTCTGTGCGCAATCAGGACCCTGACTTCCGGCTGCCATTTTGACACACGACCCTGTTCCCATGCCCACATGTCTGTCCTGGGCCGGCTGCAATGTTCCAGTGAAACTCAACACAAACTGGAGGAACAACATCTCATCTTCCAGCCTTCCAGTCTCAACATCGAATTCAACAACTTCAGATGATTCGCTCGACCCCACCTCCACCCCTTCTGTTTTCATCCTATTTTATTTAATTTTTTTACTCTGCTCTACCTTTTATTTCTTTATTGTCTTTCTTCCCTTTTTCCCCCCGCACTCTTTCCCCCGACTTCATCCCCCTTCCCTTACCTTTACTCCCCCCGCTTCCCCTTTTCTACACTCTACCTCTGTCCTATTTCACCCCCTCCCCCAACATCTCCACCTGTCACAGCTTCTCTGCTGTTTGGCCATTCACCCCCTTTATTCTCTCTGTGGGCTGCCATTAGCAGCCTTTCCCCTGGTTTCTGTGGCTATGACTCATTCCCTCACTCTGCAGTATAAATATCTCCCACTTTCTATGTCTTTTAGCTTTGACAAAGGGTCATCTGGACTTGAAACGCCAGCTCTTTTCTCTCCTTACAGATGCTGCCAGACCTGCTGAGATATTCCAGCGTTTTCTGTTTTGGCCACCTAACCTGCACATCTTTGGACACTAAGGGGCAATTTAGCACGGCCAATCCACCTAACCTGCACATCTTTGGACACTAAGGGGCAGTTTAGCACGGCCAATCCACCTAACCTGCACATCTTTGGACACTAAGGGACAATTTAGCATGGCCAATCCACCTAACCTACACATCTTTAATGTGGAAATGCTGGTGTTGGACTGGATTGGGCACAGTAAAAAGTCTCTCAACACCAGGTTAAGGTCCAACAAGTTTATTTAGAATTACAAGCTTTTGGAGCGCTGTTCCTTCATCAGCTGAGTGGACTTTAACCTTGTGTGGTGAGACATCTTACTGTACACATCTTCGGACACTGATGGTAAATTTCCCATGGCCAATCCCCCTAACCTGCACATCTTTGGACACTAAGGGGCAATTTAGCATGGCCAATCCACCTAACCTGCACATCTTTGGACACTAAGGGGCAATTTAGCATGGCCAATCCACCTAACCTGCACATCTTTGGACACTAAGGAGCAATTTAGCACGGCCAATCCCCCTAACCTGCACATCTTTGGACACTAAGGGGCAATTTAGCATGGCCAATCCCCCTAACCTGCACATCTTTGGACACTAAGGGGCAATTTAGCACGGCCAATTCACCTAACCCGCACATCTTTGGACACTAAGGGGCAATTTAGCACGGCCAATCCCCCTAACCTGCACATCTTTGGACACTAAGGGGCAATTTAGCATGGCCAATCCCCCTAACATGCACATCTTTGGACACTAAGGGGCAATTTAGCACGGCCAATCCCCCTAACCTGCACATCTTTGGACACTAAGGGGCAATTTAGCACGGCCAATCCACCTAACCTGCACATCTTTGGACACTAAGGGGCAATTTAGCACGGCCAATCCACCTCACCCGCACATCTTTGGACACTAAGGGGCAATTTAGCACGGCCAATCCACCTAACCCGCACATCTTTGGAGTGTGGGAGGAAACTGGAGCACCGCGAGGAAACCCACGCAGACACGGGGAGTATGTTCAGACCCGAGGCTGGGAATCGAATCTGGGACTCTGGCGCTGTGAGGCAGCAGTGCTGACCACGGTGCCACGGGGACCAAAACTAAGCACAGTGCTCCAGGTGTGGTCTAACCAATCTCCTAAACAATTGAAGGAAGACCTCACTATTTCTGTACCCGAATCCTCTTGCGATAAAGGATAACATCGCATCAGCCTTCCTAAGAACTGTAGAGAGAGAGAAGCAGAATTAATGTTCCAAGTCCAGTATGAGTCTTCAGCAATGACGAGAGGCAAGATCGTGGGTTTTATACTGTTGAAAAAAGAGGGGGGGCGGGGGAGGGGCAGGTTCAGGTGGGGCAGAAAAGGGCGGCCAGGGATAGGCTGGAGGAGGGAGGAAATGAAATTAGAAAGATTTAATGCAACAAAAGGCAAAGAGAGTGGGAATGGTGGTAGTAAAGAAGGCATTGGTACAAAGTAGGTGTGAATAGCAGAATAGAGGTCAGCACTGTCTGAAAGCAAAATAGCAGAAAGTGTTAATAACAGAATAAAGGTCAGCATTGTCTGAAAGCAAAGTAGCAGAATGAGTTAATAGCGGAATAAAGGTCAGTACAGTCTGAAAGCAAAATAGCAGAATGTGTTAATAGCAGAATAAAGATCAGCATTGTCTGAAAGCACCGTAGCAGAATGTGTTAATAGTGGAATAAAGGTCAGTACAGTCTGAAAGCAAAATAGCAGAATGTGTTAATAGCAGAATAAAGATCAGCATTGTCTGAAAGCAACGTAGCAGAATGTGTTAATAGTGGAATAAAGGTCAGCATTGTCTGAAAGCAAAGTAGCAGAATGTGTTAATAGCGAAGTAAAGGTCAGCACAGCCTTAGAGCAAAATAGCAGAATAAAGGTCAGCATTGTCTGAAAGCAACGTAGCAGAATGTGTTAATAGTGGAATAAAGATCAGCATTGTCTGAAAGCAAAATAGCAGAATGTGTTAATAGCGAAGTAAAGGTCAGCACAGCCTTAGAACAAAATAGCAGAATAAAGGTCAGCATTGTCTGAAAGCAACGTAGCAGAATGTGTTAATAGTGGAATAAAGATCAGCATTGTCTGAAAGCAAAGTAGCAGAATGTGTTAATAGCGGAATAAAGGTCAGTACAGTCTGAAAGCAAAATAGCAGAATGTGTTAATAGCAGAATAAAGATCAGCATTGTCTGAAAGCAAAGTAGCAGAATGTGTTAATAGCGGAATAAAGGTCAGTACAGTCTGAAAGCAAAATAGCAGAATGTGTTAATAGCAGAATAAAGGTCAGCATTGTCTGAAAGCAAAGTAGCAGAATGTGTTAAGAGCGGAATAAAGGTCAGTACAGTCTGAAAGCAAAATTGCAGAATGTGTTAATAGCAGAATAAAGGTCAGCATTGTCTGAAAGCAACGTAGCAGAATGTGTTAATAGTGGAATAAAGGTCAGCATTGTTTGAAAGCAAAGTAGCAGAATGTGTTAATAGCGAAGTAAAGGTCAGCACAGCCTTAGAGCAAAATAGCAGAATGTGTTAATAGCAGAACAAAGGTCAGTACAGTCTGAAAGCAAAATAGCAGAATGTGTTAATAGTGGAATAAAGGTCAGTACAGTCTGAAAGCATTGGAACGTGAGCCTGAGAGCGCGGCGGTGAATTGGAAGGGCAAGTGAACAGGAGGTCGGGGTCATGCTAGCCAATGGAATGGAGCTATTCTGTGAAGTCACCTGCTGGCTAGAATCTGTAACTGCACCGTGACCGTCAGATGTTTACATGGGCAACCCCCATTCATTTCAGAAATACAGTGGATTTTAATAATCATTTAATTCCCACTCCAGTCCAAGCACGATGATTGTATGTTGTCTTGGGAGACCATTAAAATGTCTACTTAACAACTGCCATGTGGTTCCATTTCTTGAAAATATACATTTCTGGGATATGTCTGTCGCTGGCTACATCAACATTTATTACCCATCCCTAATTGCCCATCGAGAAGATGGCGGGTGAGCCACCATCTTGAACCCGCCACAGTCCCCGTGTGTGGGGTAGATACACCCACAGCACTGTTAGGGAGTTCCAGAATATTGGACATCAGTCAGTCCCCGTGTGTGAGGTAGGTACACCCACAGTGCTGTTAGGGAGGGAGTTCCGGGGTTGTGATTGGACATCAGTCTGTCCACGTGTGTGGGGTAGGTACACCCACAGCGCTGTTAGGGAGGGAGTTCCAGAATAGTTATTGGACATCAGTCAGTCCCCGTGTGTGGGGTAGGTACACCCACAGTGCTGTTAGGGAGGGAGTTCCAGGATTGTCATTGGACATCAGTCAGTCCCCGTGTGTGGGGTAGGTACCCCCACAGCGCTGTTAGGGAGGGAGTTCCAGGATTGTTATTGGACATCAGTCAGTCCCCATGTGTGGGGTAGGTAGACCCACAGCGCTGTTAGGGAGGGAGTTCCAGGATTGTTATTGGACATCAGTCAGTCCCCATGTGTGGGGTAGGTACACCCACAGCGCTGTTAGGGAGGGAGTTCCGGGATTTTGACCCCAGCCACAGTGAAGGAACGGCCAATATATTTCCCAGTCGGGATGGTGAGTGGCTCGGAGGGGGAACTTGCAGGTGGGGGTGTTCCCCATGTGTCTGCTGCCCCCCCCTGTCCTTCTAGATGGTAGAGGTGGCGGGTTTGGAAGGTGCTGTCGAAGGAGCCTTGGCAAGTCGCTGCGGTGCATCTTGTAGATGGTTCACAGGCTGTGGTTCCAACAGCACTCCTGTTATCTTGTGTCCATGACGCCTCAATCAATTCTCCTGAGCTTTGACCTATCCCTGGCCTTCCATTGTGCCCGAATCCCCCGCTCTAACTGTGTAATTTCTCACGTTGCACCCTCTCATTCACTGTGAAGGAGAGTCCTCATAGAATCCCTACAGTGCAGGAGGAGGTCATTCAGCCCATTGAACCTGCACCGACCCTCCAATAGAGCATCTTACCAAGGCCCATTCCCACACCATCTCCATAACGCAATTACCCCGCTAATCTACCGAACCTGCACATCTTCGGACACCAAGGGGCAATTTAGCATGGCCAATCCACATCTAGGGGAATTTCACAGTAACTTCATTGCAGAGTTATTGCAAGCCTTACTTGTAACTAATAAATAAACTTTACTAAGGGGCAATTTAGCACGGCCAATCCACCCAACACACACATCGTTGGAGTGTGGGAGGAAACTGGAGCACCGCGAGGAAACCCACGCAGACACGGGGAGTATGTTCAGACCCGAGGCTGGGAATCGAATCTGGGACTCTGGCGCTGTGAGGCAGCAGTGCTGACCACGGTGCCACGGGGACCAAAACTAAGCACAGTGCTCCAGGTGTGGTCTAACCAATCTCCTAAACAATTGAAGGACGACCTCACTATTTCTGTACTCGAATCCTCTTGCGATAAAGGATAACATCGCATCAGCCTTCCTAAGAACTGTAGAGAGAGAGAAGCAGAATTAATGTTCCAAGTCCAGTATGAGTCTTCAGCAATGACGAGAGGCAGGATCGTGGGTTTTATACAGTTGTAAAAAGAGGGGGGGGGGGGGGGCGGGGGAGGGGCAGGTTCAGGTGGGGCAGAAAAGGGCGGCCAGGGATAGGCTGGAGGAGGGAGGAAATGAAATTAGAAAGATTTAATGCAACAAAAGGCAAAGAGAGTGGGAATGGTGGTAGTAAAGAAGGCATTGGTACAAAGTAGGTGTGAATAGCAGAATAAAGGTCAGCACTGTCTGAAAGCAAAGTAGCAGAAAGTGCTAAGAACTGAATAAAGGTCAGTATAGTCTGAAAGCAAAGTAGCAGAATGTGTTAATAGCAGAACAAAGGTCAGTACAGTCTGAAAGCAAAATAGCAGAATGTGTTAATAGCGGAATAAAGGTCAGTACAGTCTGAAAGAAAAGTAGCAGAATGTGTTAATAACAGAACAAAGGTCAGTACAGTCTGAAAGCAAAGTAGCAGAATGTGTTAATAGCGGAATAAAGGTCAGTACAGTCTGAAAGCAAAGTAGCAGAATGTGTTAATAGCGGAATAGAGGTCAGTATAGTCTGAGAGTAACGTAGCAGAATGTGTTAATAGCAGAATAAAGGTCAGCATTGTCTAAAAGCAAAGTAGCAGAATGTGTTAACAGCGGAATAAAGGTCAGTATAGTCTGAAAGCAAAATAGCAGAATGTGTGAATAGCGAAGTAAAGGTCAGCACAGCTTTAGAGCAAAATAGCAGAATAAAGGTCAGCATCGTCTGAAAACTAAATAGCAGAATGTGTTAATAGCAGAATAAAGGTCAGCACTGCCTGAAAGCTAAGTAGCAGAATGTGTTAATAGCCGAATAAAGGTCAGCATTGTCTGAAAGCAAAAGCTTGAGCACTCGATAGAGAATGGCACTGGGGAGGAGGGGTGGTTAGTCTGAAGTTGTTGAACTCAACATTGAGTCCTGCAGGCTGTACACAGGGGGCGAGTGGGCAGCTGGGGTGCTGCTCCTCCAGTTAGCGACGGGCTTCACTGGAACGTGAGCCTGAGAGCGCGGCGGTGAATTGGAAGGGCAAGTGAACAGGAGGTCGGGGTCATGCTAGCCAATGGAATGGAGCTATTCTGTGAAGTCACCTGCTGGCTAGAATCTGTAACTGCACCGTGACCGTCAGATGTTTACATGGGCAACCCCCATTCATTTCAGAAATACAGTGGATTTTAATAATCATTTAATTCCCACTCCAGTCCAAGCACGATGATTGTATGTTGTCTTGGGAGACCATAAAATGTCTACTTAACAACTGCCGTGTGGTTCCATTTCTTAAAAATATACACTTTTGGGATATGTCTGTCGCTGGCTACATCAACATTTATTACCCACCCCAAATTGCCCCTCGAGAAGATGGCGGGTGAGCTGCCATCTTGAACCCGCCACAGTCCCCGTGTGTGGGGTAGGTACACCCACAGTGCTGTTAGGGAGTTCCAGAATAGTTATTGGACATCAGTCAGCCCCGTGTGTGGGGTAGGTACACCCACAGCGCTGTTAGGGAGGGAGTTCCTGAATAGTTATTGGACATCAGTCGGTCCCCGTGTGTGGGGTAGGTACACCCACAGCGCTGTTAGGGAGGGAGTTCCAGAATAGTTATTGGACATCAGTCAGTCCCCGTGTGTGGGGTAGGTACACCCACAGTGCTGTTAGGGAGGGAGTTCCAGGATTGTCATTGGACATCAGTCAGTCCCCGTGTGTGGGGTAGGTACACCCACAGTGCTGTTAGGGAGGGAGTTCCAGAATAGTTATTGGACATCAGTCAGTCCCCGTGTGTGGGGTAGGTACACCCACAGCGCTGTTAGGGAGGGAGTTCCGGGATTTTGACCCCAGCCACAGTGAAGGAACGGCCGATATATTTCCCAGTCGGGATGGTGAGTGGCTCGGAGGGGGAACTTGCAGGTGGGGGTGTTCCCCATGTGTCTGCTGCCCCCCCCCCTTGTCCTTCTAGATGGTAGAGGTGGCAGTTTTGGAAGGTGCTGTCGAAGGAGCCTTGGTGAGTCGCTGCGGTGCATCTTGTAGATGGTACACAGGCTGTGGTTCCAACAGCACTCCTGTTATCTTGTGTCCATGATGCCTCAGTCAATTCTCCTGAGCTTTGACCTATCCCTGGCCTTCCATTGTGCCCGAATCCCCCGCTCTAACTGTGTAATTTCTCACGTTGCACCCTCTCATTCACTGTGAAGGAGAGTCCTCATAGAATCCCTACAGTGCAGGAGGAGGTCATTCAGCCCATTGAACCTGCACCGACCCTCCAATAGAGCATCTTACCAAGGCCCATTCCCACACCATCTCCATAACGCTATTACCCCGCTAATCTACCGAACCTGCACATCTTCGGACACCAAGGGGCAATTTAGCATGGCCAATCCACATCTAGGGGAATTTCACAGTAACTTCATTGCAGAATTATTGCAAGCCTTACTTGTAACTAATAAATAAACTTTACTAAGGGGCAATTTAGCATAGCCAATCCACCTAACCTGCACATCTTTGGACACTAAGGGGCAATTTAGCATGGCCAATCCACCTAACCTGCACATCTTTGGACACTAAGGGACAATTTAGCACGGCCAATCCACCTAACCTGCACATCTTTGGACACTAAGGGACAATTTAGCACGGCCAATCCACCTAACCTGCACATCTTTGGACACTAAGGGACAATTTAGCATAGCCAATCCACCTAACCTGCACATCTTTGGACACTAAGGGACAATTTAGCATGGCCAATCCACCTAACCTGCACATCTTTGGACACTAAGGGGCAATTTAGCATGGCCAATCCACCTAACCTGCACACCTTTGGACACAAAGAGGCAATTTAGCACAGCCAATCCACGGAACCTGTACATCTTTGGACACTGAGGGGCAACTTAGCATAGCCAATCCACCTAACCTGTACATCTTTGGACACTAAGGGGCATTCTAGCATGGCCAATCCATCTAACCTACACATCTTTGGACACTAAGGGGCAATTTAGCATGGCCAATCCATCTAACCTACACATCTTTGGACACTAAGGGGCAATTTAGCATGGCCGATCCACCTAACCTGCAGTTCTTTGGACATTAAGGGGCAATTTAGCATGGCTAATCCACTTAACCTGCACATCTTTGGTCACGAAGGGACAATTTGGCAGAGCCAATCCACCTAACCTACACATCGTTTGACACTAAGGGAGAACTTAACATGGCCAATCCACCTAACCTGCACATCTTTGGACACTAAGGGGCAATTTAGCATGGCCAATCCACCTAACCTGCACATCTTTGGACACTAATGGGCAATTTAGCATAGCCAATCCACCTAACCTACACATGTTTGGACACTAAGGGGCAATTTAGTATGTCCGGTCCACCTAACCTGCACATCGTTGGACACTAAGGGAGAACTTAGCATAGCTAATCCCCCTAACCTGCACATCTTTGGACATTAAGGGGCAATTTAGCATGGCCAATCCCCCTAGCCTGCACATCTTTAGACACTAAGGGGCAATTAAGCACGGCCAATCCACCCAACACACACATCGTTGGAGTGTGGGAGGAAACTGGAGCACCATGAGGAAACCCACGCAGACACGGGGAGTATGTTCAGACCCGAGGCTGGGAATCGAACCTGGGACTCTGGCGCTGTGAGGCAGCAGTGCTGACCACGGTGCCACGGGGACCAAAACTAAGCACAGTGCTCCAGGTGTGGTCTAACCAATCTCCTAAACAATTGAAGGAAGACCTCACTATTTCTGTACCCGAATCCTCTTGCGATAAAGGATCACATTGCATCAGCCTTCCTAAGAACTGTAGAGAGAGAGAAGAAGAATTAATGTTCCAAGTCCAGTATGAGTCTTCAGCAATGACGAGAGGCAGAATCGTGGGTTTTATACTGTTGAAAAAAGAGGGGGGGCGGGGGAGGGGCAGGTTCAGGTGGGGCAGAAAAGGGCGGCCAGGGATAGGCTGGAGGAGGGAGGAAATGAAATTAGAAAGATTTAATGCAACAAAAGGCAAAGAGAGTGGGAATGGTGGTAGTAAAGAAGGCATTGGTCCAAAGTAGGTGTGAATAGCAGAATAAAGGTCAGCACTGTCTGAAAGCAAAGTAGCAGAAAGTGTTTGTAGCAGAATAAAGGTCAGCATCGTCTGAAAACTAAATAGCAGAATGTGTTAATAGCAGAACAAAGGTCAGTACAGTCTGAAAGCAAAGTAGCAGAATGTGTTAATAGCGGAATAAAGGTCAGTACAGTCTGAAAGCAAAGTAGCAGAATGTGTTAATAGCGGAATAAAGGTCAGTACAGTCTGAAAGCAAAGTAGCAGAATGTGTTAATAGCGGAATAAAGGTCAGTACAGTCTGAAAGCAAAGTAGCAGAATGTGTTAATAGCGGAATAAAGGTCAGTATTGTCTGAAAGCAAAGTAGCAGAATGTGTTAATAGCGGAATAAAGGTCAGCATCGTCTGAAAACTAAATAGCAGAATGTGTTAATTGTGGAATAAAGGTCAGCATTGTCTGAAAGCAAAGTAGCAGAATGAGTTAATAGCGGAATAAAGGTCAGTATAGTCTTAAAGCAAAATAGCAGAATGTGTTAATAGCGAAGTAAAGGTCAGCACAGACTTAGAGCAAAATAGCAGAATAAAGGTCAGCATCGTCTGAAAACTAAATAGCAGAATGTATTAATAGCAGAATAAAGGTCAGCACTGCCTGAAAGCTAAGTAGCAGAATGTGTTAATAGCGGAATAAAGGTCAGTACAGTCTGAAAGCAAAAGCTTGAGCACTAGATAGAGTATGGCACTGGGGAGGAGGGGTGGTTAGTCTGAAGTTGTTGAACTCAACATTGAGTCCTGCAGGCTGTACACAGGGGGCGAGTGGGCAGCTGGGGTGCTGCTCCTCCAGTTAGCGACGGGCTTCACTGGAACGTGAGCCTGAGAGCGCGGCGGTGAATTGGAAGGGCAAGTGAACAGGAGGTCGGGGTCATGCTAGCCAATGGAATGGAGCTATTCTGTGAAGTCACCTGCTGGCTAGAATCTGTAACTGCACCGTGACCGTCAGATGTTTACATGGGCAACCCCCATTCATTTCAGAAATACAGTGGATTTTAATAATCATTTAATTCCCACTCCAGTCCAAGCACGATGATTGTATGTTGTCTTGGGAGGCCATTAAAATGTCTACTTAACAACTGCCGTGTGGTTCCATTTCTTAAAAATATACATTTTTGGGATATGTCTGTCGCTGGCTACATCAACATTTATTACCCACCCCTAATTGCCCCTCGAGAAGATGGCGGGTGAGCTGCCATCTTGAACCCGCCACAGTCCCCGTGTGTGGGGTAGGTACACCCACAGCGCTGTTAGGGAGGGAGTTCCAGAATAGTTATTGGACATCAGTCGGTCCCCGTGTGTGGGGTAGGTACACCCACAGTGCTGTTAGGGAGGGAGTTCCAGAATAGTTATTGGACATCAGTCAGTCCCCGTGTGTGGGGTAGGTACACCCACAGTGCTGTTAGGGAGGGAGTTCCAGGATTGTCATTGGACATCAGTCAGTCCCCGTGTGTGGGGTAGGTACACCCACAGTGCTGTTAGGGAGGGAGTTCCAGGATTGTTATCGGATAACAGTCAGTCCCTGTGTGTGGGGTAGGTACACCCACAGCGCTGTTAGGGAGGGAATTCCGGGATTGTTATTGGACATCAGTCAGTCCCCGTGTGTGGGGTAGGTACACCCACAGTGCTGTTAGGGAGGGAGTTCCAGGATTGTTATTGGACATCAGTCAGTCCCCGTGTGTGGGGTAGGTACACCCACAGCGCTGTTAGGGAGGGAGGTCCGGGATTTTGACCCCAGCCACAGTGAAGGAACGGCCGATATATTTCCAAGTCGGGATGGTGAGTGGCTCGGAGGGGGAACTTGCAGGCGGTGGGTGTTCCCCATGTGTCTGCTGCCCCCCCCTTGTCCTTCTAGATGGTAGAGGTGGCGGGTTTGGAAGGTGCTGTCGAAGGAGCCTTGGCAAGTCGCTGCGGTGCATCTTGTAGATGGTACACAGGCTGTGGTTCCAACAGCACTCCTGTTATCCTGTGTCCATGATGCCTCAGTCAATTCTCCTGAGCTTTGACCTATCCCTGGCCTTCCATTCTGCCCGAATCCCCCGCTCTAACTGTGTAATTTCTCACGTTGCACCCTCTCATTCACTGTGAAGGAGAGTCCTCATAGAATCCCTACAGTGCAGGAGGAGGTCATTCAGCCCATTGAACCTGCACCGACCCTCCAATAGAGCATCTTACCAAGGCCCATTCCCACGCCATCTCCATAATGCAATTACCCCGCTAATCTACCGAACCTGCACATCTTCGGACACCAAGGGGCAATTTAGCATGGCCAATCCACATCTAGGGGAATTTCACAGTAACTTCATTGCAGAATTATTGCAAGCCTTACTTGTAACTAATAAATAAACTTTACTAAGGGGCAATTTAGCATGGCCAATCCACCTAACCTGCACATCTTTGGACACTAAGGGGCAATTTAGCATGGCCAATCCACCTAACCTGCACATCTTTGGACACTAAGGGGCAATTTAGCATGGCCAATCCACCTAACCTGCACATCTTTGGACACTAAGGGGCAATTTAGCACGGCCAATCCACCTAACCTGCACATCTTTGGACACTAAGGGGCAATTTAGCATGGCCAATCCACCTAACCTGCACATCTTTGGACACTAAGGGGCAATTTAGCATGGCCAATCCACCTAACCTGCAAATCATTAGACACTAAGTGACAATTTAGTATGGTCAATCCACCTAACCTGCACATCTTTGGACACTGAGGGAGAACTTAGCGTGGCAAATCCACTTGACCTACACATCTTCGGACAGTAAGGGGCAATTTAGCATGGCCAATCCACATCTAGGGGAATTTCACAGTAACTTCATTGCAGAGTTATTGCAAGCCTTACTTGTGACTAATAAATAAATTTTACTGAGGGGCAATTTAGCATGGCAAATCCACCTAACCTACACATCTTTGGACACTAAGGGGTAATTTAACATGGCCAATCCCCCTAACCTGCACACCTTTGGACACGAAGGGGCAATTTCGCATAGCCAATCCATGTAACCTGTACATCTTTGGACACTAAGGGGCAATCTAGCATGTCCAATCCACCTAACCTGTGCATCTTTGGACACTAAGGGACAATTTAGCATGGCCAATCCCCCTAAACTGTACATCTTCAGACTGTGGGAGGAAACCGGAGCACCCGGAGGAAACCCACGCAGTCACAGGGGGAGAAGATGCAAACTCCCACAAGACAGTCCCCTGAGGCTGGAATTGAACCCAGGTCCCTGACGCCGTGCTGACCACTATCTCACCATTCCTCTCTCTCCTCAGATGCCATCAGACCTGCTAAGTTCACCCAGCGCTTTGTGTTTTCATCTTCTGTCATGATTGATTTGCCGTGTTATTCTGTCCGTCAAGAGTCACCGTCAGGGCTCCAGGGCTTGTGAAAGGCTGGTTTTGACTTATATTTCCCTCACCGGACGCAGCCCAGCCATTGACTCGCCATGTGTGACTCATTGCTGTCGTCCCACCTCGAGTGCTTTGACCGCGAGAGCTGATGTCTCACAGTGTCACAGTTTTCCCACACCCGCAACTTTTCTCCTCTTGTTTCCACATTCGTCAGGAAGAAGAGATAGCCACTGAGAAACAGAAGGTTTTTTTATTTGTTCATGGGATATGGGCGTCGCTAGCTGGGCCACTATTTATTGCCCATTGCTGAGGACTTTTAAAAGTCAACCACAGAGTACAGGACTGAGATAGAGAATCTGGTGAACTGGTGCGGCAACAATAATCTCTCCCTCAATGTCAACAAAACGAAGGAGATTCTCATCGACTTCAGGAAGCGTAAAGGAGAACATGCCCCTGTCTACATCAACGGGGACGAAGTAGAAATGGTCGAGAGCTTCAAGTTTTTAGGTGTCCAGATCACCTGTCCTGGTCCCCCCCACGCCGACACTATAGTTAAGAAAGCCCCACCAACGCCTCTACTTTCTCAGGGCGAAGTATAACTCAGACATCAGAGGGACGTTTTTTACACAGAGGGTGGTGGGGGCCTGGAATGCGCTGCCAAGTAGGGTGGTGGAGGCAGGCACGCTGACATCGTTTAAGACTTACCTGGATAGTCACATGAGCAGCCTGGGAATGGAGGGATACAAACGATTGGTCTAGTTGGACCAAGGAGCGGCACAGGCTTGGAGGGCCGAAGGGCCTGTTTCCTGTGCTGTACTGTTCTTTGTTCTTTGTTCTTTGTTCAGAAGACTAAGGAAATTCGGCATGTCCACTACGACTCTCACCAACCTTTACAGATGCACCATAGAAAGCATTCTTTCTGGTTGTATCACAGCTTGGTCTGGGCTCCTGCTCTGCCCAAGACCGCAAGGATCTACAAAAGGTCATGAACGTAGCCCAATCCCATCACGCAAACCAGCCTCCCATCCATTGACTCCGTCTACACTTCCCGCTGCCTCAGGAAAAGCAGCCAGCATAATCAAGGACCCCACGCACACCCCGGACATTCTCTCTTCCACCTTCTTCCATCGGGAAAAAGATACAAAAGTCTGGGATCACGTACCAACCAACTCAAGAACAGCTTCTTCCCTGCTGCCGTCAGACTTTTGAATGGACCTACCTCGTATTAAGTTGATCTTTCTCTACACCCTAGCTGTGACGGTAACACTACATTCTGCACTCTCTCCTTTCCTTCTCTATGAATGGTACGCTTTGTATAGCGCGCAAGAAACAATACTTTTTACTGTACACTGATACATGTGACAATAATAAATTGAATCCAATCTAATCAAAATTGCCGATAGATGAGACCAAGACGGAGTCCATGGATTTTGCAACAGCCCACCCAGATGTCAGCGAACAGGGCAAGCCAATCATTCTCAATCAAACTCTTTCTCTCTCATGAGGGAGTCCAATCCCAACACAACTTGAACCTCTTCCAGTCCCTGCTCGGGAGAGAAAAATTAGGCAAATTATTTTCTCTCAGAGAGTGCCAAATCCTTGGAGCTCTCTTGTCCAGAGAGGCCGGGTCGATGAATATTTTTAAGGCAGATGTTGGAGGGGCTGAATGGCCTACTTCTGTTCCTGATTGGTATGCACTAGTCCGGTAACATTACCACCACACCAGCATCTTCCTGAAATCAGAGTACAAAGAAATATAGAATTTATTAAGAATGCATGAATACAGAATTGAGGATTGAGATGAGGTGAATTTTTTTTGTCACCCAGAGGGTTATGGGTCTTTGGAATTCTTGAAAGCAGAGGGTTGTGGGAAGTTAGTTGTTGAACACATTCATAGGATCCCTACAGTGCAGAAGAGGCCATTCAGCCCATCAAGTCGGCACTGACTCCCCGACAGACCATACATCCTTCCCAGTCCTTATCCCCGTAACTCCACACATTTCCCATGGCCAATCCACCTAACCCGCACATCTTTGGACACTAAGGGACAATTTAGCATGGCCAATCCACCTAACCCACACATCTTTGGACACTAAGAGGCAATTTAGCACAGCCAATCCACCTAACCCACACATCTTTGGACACTAAGAGGCAATTTAGCATAGCCAATCCATCTAACCCGCACATCTTTGGACACTAAGGGGCAATTTCGCACAGCCAATCCACCTAACCCGCACATCTTTGGACACTAAGAGGCAAATTAGCATGGCCAATCCCCCTAACCCGCACATCTTTGGACACTAAGAGGCAAATTAGCATGGCCAATCCACCTAACCCGCACATCTTTGGACACTAAGGAGCAATTTAGCATGGCCAATCCACCTAACCTGCACATCTTTGGATACTAAGGGGCAATTTTGCACAGCCAATCCACCTAACCTGCACATCTTTGGACATTAAGGGGCAATTTAGCATGGCCAATCCACCTAAGCTGCATATCTTTGGACACTAAGGGGCAACTTAGCACAGCCAATCCACCTAACCTGCACATCTTTGGACACTAAGGGGCAATTTAGCACGGCCAATCCACCTAACCTACACATCTTTGGACACTAAGGGGCAATTTAGCACGGCCAATCCACCTAACCTACACATCTTTGGACACTAAGGGGCAATTTAGCATGGCCAATCCACCTAACCTGCACATCTTTGGACACTAAGGGGCAATTTAGCATGGCCAATTCACCTAACCCGCACATCTTTGGACACTAAGAGACAATTTAGCACGGCCAATCCACCTAACCTGCACATCTTTGGACACTAAGGGGCAATTTAGCATGGCCAATCCCCCTAACCTGCACATCTTTGGACACTAGGGGGCAATTTAGCATAGCCAATCCACCTAACCTGCACATCTTTGGACACTAAGGGGCAATTTAGCATGGCCAATCCACCTAACCTACACATCTTTGGACACTAAGGGGCAATTTAGCATGGCCAATCCCCCTAACCTGCACATCTTTGGACACTAGGGGGCAATTTAGCATAGCCAATCCACCTAACCTGCACATCTTTGGACACTAAGGGGCAATTTAGCATGGCCAATCCCCCTAACCTGCACATCTTTGGACACTAAGGGGCAATTTAGCATGGCCAATCCACCTAACCTCTGCATCTTTGGACACTAAGGGGCAACTTAGCATGGCCAATTCACCTAACCTACACATCTTTGGACACTAAGGGGCAATTTAGCATGGCCAATCCACCTAACCTACACATCTTTGGACACTAAGGGACAATTTAGCATGGCCAATCCACCTAACCTACACATCTTTGGACATGAAGGGGGCAATTTAGCATGGCCAATCCACCCAACCTGCACATCTTTGGACACTAAGGGGCAATTTAGCATGGCCAATCCCCCTAACCTGCACATCTTTGGACACTAGGGGGCAATTTAGCATAGCCAATCCACCTAACCTGCACACCTTTTACACTAAGGGGCAATTTAGCATGGCCAATCCCCCTAACCTGCACATCTTTGGACACTAGGGGGCAATTTAGCATAGCCAATCCACCTAACCTGCACATCTTTGGACACTAAGGGGCAATTTAGCACGGCCAATCCCCCTAACCTGCACATCTTTGGACACTAGGGGGCAATTTAGCGTCGCCAATCCACCTAACCTACTAATCTTTTGGATACTAGGGGGCAATTTACCATGGCCAATTCACCTCACATCTTTGAACACTGAGGGGCAATTTAGCACGGCCAATCCCACCTAACCCGCACATCTTTTGGACACGAAGGGGAACTCCAGAGACTCAGCACCCTCCGAGAGATAGAAAACCCTCCTGACGTTTGCACACCCTGGAGTTTCCACATTCGGAACGGGCGGGTAATCGGATTGGAAAGAGTTGGGGGGGTTGGGGCGGGGGGGTGGGGGGTGGGGGGGCGGGTGATGAACCTTCGGCCCAATGGCTCCTTCCTGCGACTGTCTGCACTGCTGCATTCTGTGTCAAAACGGAGGTCGGGAGTTGGGTAGGGGAAGTGGGGTGGGGTGGGGGGGGTGGTGGTGTGGGGGGGGGTCTGGTCTTTCCTTCATATGCGTGCAAGATTGTGGTCCAGTGGTCCACACGGGTCACCTCAGAGGGCGAAAGTTGTCATCTCAGTCAAGGTATTATTGGTATCAGTGACTGCAGGAGAGAGGTTGTTGAGAGTGAGAGTGAGAGAGAGAGAGAGAGAGTGTGAGAGAGAGAGTGAGAGAGAGAGAGAGAGTGTGAGAGAGAGAGAGAGAGAGAAGGTCAGACTCTCAGACGAAGCACGTATTCGCAGACGAGAATTTGATTCCGGTAAGAAAAGGCAGACGGTTAAGACAGGAGGAGACAGATACACACACATGCCAGTATGGGGCGAATTATTACAGTAAGCAAGTCACGGCCGTGGCTAAACGAAGGGGACTTACGGCTCGCATGTGGGAAACGGCAGACTTTTTCTGCAGTCAATAACTGACAGCCCCTGAGGTTTCACTCCACGCATTTTTCCCACGCTGTACCGCCTCTGTTGTGGTGGGGCAGAGGGAGGGAGGGGGGAGACAGAGGGGGTTCCCTGCCATCTCGCCACACCGGGCTTTGGGAACCTCGGAATAACTGACTCATCCACTGACGGGCAACTTTACGCCTCTTTCTTCTTGTGTGTTTTTTTTATTCATCGGTGGGACACGGGCGTCGCCGGCTGGGCCTCCATTTATTGCCCATCCCTAGTTGCCCCTTGGAGGGACAGTTGAGAGTCAACCACATTGCTGTGTGGCTCTGGAGTCACATGGAGGCCAGACCGGGGTAAGGACGGCAGATTTCCTTCCCTAAAGGGAACCACATGGGTTTTTCCGACAATGGGTCATCAGTAGATTCTTAATGCCAGATATTTTTTATTGAATTCAAATTCCACCATCTGCCGTGGCGGGATTCGAACCCGGGTCCCCCAGAATGTTAGCTGAGTTTCTGGATTAATAGTCCAGCGATAATACCACTAGGCCATCGCCTCCTCAATAGGGTAGGTGGATTGGCCATGGTAAATTACCCCTTAGTGTCCAAAGATGTACAGATTAGGGAGATTGGCCATGCTAAATTGCCCCTAATGTCCAAAGATGTGCAGGTTAGGTGGATTGGCCATGCTAAATTGCCCCTAATGTCCAAAGATGTGCAGGTTAGGTGGATTGGCCATGCTAAATTGCCCCTAATGTCCAAAGGTGTGCAGGTTAGGTGGATTGGCCATGCTAAATTGCCCCTAATGTCCAAAGGTGTGCAGGTTAGGTGGATTGGCCATGCTAAATTGCCCCTTAGTGTCCAAAGATGTGCAGGTTAGGTGGATTGGCCATGCTAAATTGCCCCTTAGTGTCCAAACATGTGCAGGTTAGGGGAATTGGCCATGCTAAATTGCCCCATCGTGTCCAAAAATGTGTAGGTTAGGTGGATTGGCCGTGTTAAATTGCCCCTTAGTGTCCAAAGATGTGCAGGTTAGGGGGGTTAGCCGTGCTAAAT